>NC_142541.1:7720000-7879500 GCF_056151865.1 Erythranthe guttata
GCGACACGGGATAAATTGTACTCAAAATTGCGTTTTTGGTCAAAATTGAATAATTGTTGAAATTTGGGGTCAAATTGAGGTTAGATTAAAGCATGCAATTGGAGCATATTAAAATGTGATGGACTATTTTAGTGTTTTATAAATTTCTGAACAATGTGTGGATTTTTGTGTAAAAAAGTTTTTTGTATGTACCCCTTTATGAAAAAGTATCCATTTGATGGACTTATATGTAACATGCCTAATATAGATATATGTTTTGGACATTTTCGGGAATTTATTTGGGACCTATCTAAAGACAACTTGTAAATGAAGGTGTTTTCTGTGACCCATAATTACAAACTGGGGTTTGGGGATTTTTCTCCAATTAACCCAAACTTTGGCGTTGTAATTTTCATTTTGTGAGAGATACAAATAGTCAGTTGAAGCAGCAAAAATCCCACTCTGGTATTTGAAGATATTGGTTGCTTGTTGAGTGGAGCAGATAGGCGGCAAGAATGGTAACAATGGAGTCCTTCGTGCTCAAACTTCCACCTTCTTTCCGGATCATCAAACAAAGCCCTAACTGTACCAACCGTACCTTCCGCACCGTACCCTTTGCTTCTGCCACCGCTCCCGCTCCCTTATCCACCGACTCGCAACTCGGTCCTGGATCCCTCGGCTATCTCACCCGACCCGATTTCCCCATCCTTCACCAGGCAATTCTGCTTTTATTTTGTGAATTCTCTCTCTCTCTCTCTCTCTCTCTCTCTCTCTCTCTCTCTCTCTCTCTCTCTCTCTCTCTCTCTCTCTCTTTCTGGGTTGTTGTGGAAAAAAATAAGTATATTTATGAAAAATTGATTCTTTTGCAGGAATTAAATGGTAAAAGGCTTGTGTATTTGGATAACGCCGCCACATCGCAGAAGCCAGAGCCGGTGTTAAACGCTTTGCGGAATTATTATGAAGCTTACAATTCAAATGTTCATCGTGGGATTCATTATTTGAGGTAATTCGAAGGAATTTGATATTGGCTTTTATGTAATTTATTTGGAGTTATAGTTTGGCTTTATTATATTTTTTGTGTAGCGCGAAGGCGACGGATGAATACGAGTTAGCGAGGCAGAAGATTGCAAATTTCATAAATGCGTCGGAGGGTAGAGAGATTGTGTTTACAAGAAATGCTACAGAGGCCATCAATTTAGTGGCTTATAGTTGGGGTATGTCGAATTTGAAGAAGGGAGATGAGGTATATATAATTTGCTTCATTTTTCTTATTGCGGTTTACTTCTTAATCGAGCATTTTGACGACTGTGAATTTAAGTTGAATTAAATGGCTACTTCACTGACAATTTATAATTACGGTTGAAGGGTATTGTGGTATTGCGCTCCCTCTCTATATTTAGTGCTACTTAATTTTCTGGTTATTTCTGGATAAATGAAACATCGCTTCTCTTCTTTATATTAATTTAAATGCTGAGTGACATATTTGTTATAAACGGGCAGCTTCCAGTCCATACTTTTAACTCTATATTTGGCTGAAATGGCGGAGAAACTTTCGCCTCTTTGGATTTGATTGAGGCATGATACAGTTATTGAAGAATAAGCAGTGAACACTAACTTATGGGTGACACCTTATGGTTTGAAGTTAATGTAGTTTCTTCATGCCGTTAGTATTGATTAAGGTTGTAAGATCTCGTTGTCGTGTAACTCCTTGCACGGTATGCACATGAACTAATGCCGGTGTGTGTGTGTGTGTGAAGTCCAAATCAATTTTGACGATTAGCTAAAAAGTGTGGAATTCATATTTTCAGGTTGTGCTAACAATCGCGGAACATCACAGTTCAATTGTTCCTTGGCAATTTGTAGCTCAAAAGACTGGTGCAGTTCTAAAGTTTGTAAGTTTAACAGAAGACGAGGTTCCAGATTTAGGGAAGCTAAGGGAGACTCTTTCGAGGCAGACAAAACTCGTTGTGGTTCACCATGTCTCAAATGTTCTCGGTGAGTCTCGAAACTCTTAATTGTGTTTTCCACATATTAGAATTGATTTCACGGTCGGTTTCCTTGGGTCAATCTCACAATTATCGGGCCTAACCTTTCCAGATCAACTCACCAGCATTCATCTAAATCTGTTAAAGATGTGTGTTTATTATGTGTCGTACAATCTCACCATCTTTTGTTTGTCTGTTTACCGACACAGCCTCTGTTCTTCCAATCGATGAAATTGTAAGTTGGGCACACGAAGTTGGGGCCAAAGTGCTAGTGGATGCTTGTCAAAGTGTTCCTCATATGGTCGTTGATGTCAAGAGCCTTAATGCGGATTTTCTCGTTGCCTCTTCTCATAAGGTGAGGTCAATCCAATATGCTGCTTTTAACACTTAAACTCTTATCTGAATTGAAGAAATAATCATGCTTCAGATGTGTGGGCCTACAGGCATCGGGTTCTTGTATGGCAAAAGCGACATCTTGGCTGACATGCCCCCGTTCTTAGGTCTGCCTTACTTTCTCCTCCAATTTTTTTTTTTTTTTTTTTTTTTTTTTTTTTTTTATATATTTTTTTTTTTTTTAATATTTTCTGACTCCTGAATCTGAAAAATTCTGGTCATTGGTTATGTGTACTTAATTAGCATCACTAGAGTTTCGACTATGATTGCAAAAAATGAAGTGTTGGTGTACTATGACAGGTGGAGGTGAAATGATATCAGATGTGTATTTGGATTACTCAACGTACGCCGAACCTCCGTCCAGGTCAGTGTCTTATATATTTATTAGCTGCAAGAGTTTTGGAAATATTTCAATATGATATTGATTTATAATTGGATATTGTTTGTTTACAAACCGTTAAAATAATTGAATCGTGTGATTAAACATTATTTACATTGTCTAGTGGTTTTAATTTTTAATAGGAAGTAATATATGCTTTGGTTGTTTACGGCTTATGGGAGAGAGATTATGGGGAAATTCATTTTGAGAATTGAATTTATTTAGGAAATGAAAAATGTGTTTGGATGATTTGTCGGGAAATAATGAACTTTTGTGGAAAACACTTTTGTACATTGAGATTTTCTAGATAAACTAATTTCAGATTTATACTGAATTTCATACAATGTTCATGTTCAGAATTTGCAATTATGTGTCTATGTTACTTTATATGAATAAGGGTAGATGTGCAAGGCTTTGACACCGATCTACTTACTGCAATCATTCTTTTCAATTAGTAGTATTATCAAATATTTGATGTGCATAAACTTGTATCGCTGGCGTTTCTTCTTCCATTCCTTCCGAACGGGTTGCAGTTTTTGGTGCCATATTTATTTATTCTACGCTAAATCGGTTTTGAATCTCGAGTCTATGTTACGTAAGTAACCTTTATATTGGTTTGTTTGATGTTTTCATATGTTCTGGGTGACTGAACGATAATTGCTTTGCTGACTTATTATTGTGATAAACTAATTTCTAATGAGACCAGATTTGAGGCTGGGACTCCTGCTATTGGAGAAGCAATTGGATTGGGGGCAGCAATTGATTATTTATCAGGCATTGGAATGCAAAAGATACATGCTTATGAGGTCATTTTTTTGTCCTTATGTGAAAATACTAGTTTAAGTCTCTCTCTCTCTCTCTCTCTCTCTCTCTCTCTCTCTCTCTCTCTCTCTCTCTCTCTCTCTCTCTCTCTCTCTCTCTCTCTCTCTCTCTCTCTCTCTCTCTCTCTCTCTCTCCCACCCCCCCCCCTCCATCCCTCCCTCCCTCCCTCTCCCTCCCTCTCTCCCTCCCTCCCTCCCTCTCTGTGTATATATATTTGACTCCTTTGATATCAACTCCCGTTTGAGTGGTTTTAATGATTACATCCAGTACCACAACTTCCAAATAGAACTTGAAAATTGCAGAAAGCCTTCTTATTTTAACACACATGGTGGTATCATTAATTGCGGCCAAAAATTGTATTAGTCTTTCTGGTATAACGGGATTATCAGTCCACCTAAGCCGTTTCCGTTTTTTTTCTTTTTTGCAGGTGGAGCTAGCGAACTATTTATATGATCAATTGTGCTCAGTACCCAATGTGCGTGTGTATGGGCCAGCTCCTTCGAGAACCGTGGAAAGAGCAGCACTCTGCTCTTTCAACGTGGACGACATTCATCCAACAGATATTGCTACTTTTCTTGACCAACAGGTATTTTATTTCTCCGTCAATTTTGCTTAACCATATTTGGATATTTTTCATTCCAGACTTGGTGACACTTTTCACCTTATAATAATAATTATTTTTTTCAGCATAGTGTTGCGATTAGATCGGGTCATCATTGCGCTCAGCCCCTTCATCGCCACTTGGGAGTGAATGCAAGTGCGCGGGCAAGTCTTTATTTCTATAACACCAAAGATGATGTCGATGATTTCATTCTGGCTCTCAAAGATACCATTAGCTTTTTTGCATCGTTTAAGTGAAGGGGTAGGTACGTACATTTAGTAAGTCTGGAAAACAGGTTTTTTAAAACAGTGTTGACTGTTATATCCTTTGAAATTTGTTATGACCGAATTATAATGCACATATTATGTCAAATGTAATGTGTATTTGGTTGGTGCAAATTACAAATATTCTCGTATAGTATGTTTGAACTACCAACATTTTGTTTTTGTTCACAAAATTATATTAACCCTCGATAATCATAATATTATGACATGTCATTTATATCTATAAATAAGTGTTTTTTTTTTTTTTTTTTTATCAAATGATCTTAAAGATTCTGAGGTATATCATATATAATATAGGGGTAAACTTGTAATACACCCTAGTTTTGAAAATATATACGTGGAGGTCTTATGAGTTTTTCCGCCCTAGTCAAAAATCCAAATTCCGATCTTAATTTGTGAGATCTCCATGCCAACTTAAAGTACATATTTTGTCCTTTTAGTTGCTATAACCCATTAACCTCTCTCTATTCCACTCACACCCACATTCGCCGTTACATCTCTCTTTTCATCTCTCCCATCCTCTAACTCTCTCTCACCAAAAAAGAGAACCACCACTGCGGAAAAGTCTCCGGCGGCGGCGGTGGAGAAGAAGCTGAAGGCCGACAAGAAGGACCTCCTCCAAAATTCCAAGAAATACCATTCCTTTGTTTCCGAACTACTTCACCTTCTCCGCAACTCTTGCTCTCATTCCCTCCAACCATTCTTGGAGTAGGCCGCCTTTTTCATTCTCCACCACCTTTTATTTCAATTTAGGTTTTGGTTTGTTTGTTTGTGCGTTGTTTTCACGTGATATTTTGGGTTTTTTTCTTTTGTTTTTGCTGGAAATTTGAATTATGGGACTTGTCTAATTTAGTATCATTGTTGTTGTTTATGTTAGATATTAACATAATTGAAGTATGGAATGGTGTGTGTGTGTGGTGGGGTGTGTGTGTGGGGTGGGGGGTGGGGTGGTGTTATGACTTAAATAGGGGGCATATTTAGTTATGTACCTGTATATATTTTAGTAGCTATATATATGTGAAGTTGAATCTTGAGAACCATAAACACATTACATATATATGTCTATATATTACAAATTAGCTATTGTGTTTTGATCTAACATAAATGTTATTCGAATAAACTACTTTTTTTGTGCATTTCATATAATGTGTAATTCGCATGTCTCATTTTGCTCTTCGTTTTCTTTAACTCATATTTTTTTGTCACATGTTTTGCTATTTGTATAACTTTATGAGATGCACAGTATAAAATGCAGAGTGAAGATGGATTTATGCTTAGTAGTCTAGACTTTATGTCACTATATATAACTACATATAATTGTAGATAGCTATAGTCACATGTAGTAGCATATAATTATATGATTGCAAATTACATTACATTTTCTAATTTCCTTCATTTATTTGGTCACATACCAATGAAAAATATTTTTGATTCATCACTCCCCATTGTTGCTATAAACTACAAACTAGACTACATATGACTATACTCATATATAAGATATGTAGGGTTTTTTTTCTCTAATATATAATGATGTTGATGGATTTGTTTTGTAAATAATATTCGTTTTTTTATATAATTTGATAAATATGACAATACGTATAATCGAAAATATACAATTTTAAGTTCAAAATGTAAAAACAGTAATATGAAGCAAGAATATGACTATAGTCATATTCGAAACACTGATCTTTTCAAGAAAAAAAAAATTAAAAAAAAAAATTAAATTTTATTTTTTTTTAAATAAAAAAACTTATTAAAATAAAATGAAAATGCTAAATGCATTTGGTGAAAATGCTGAATGCAGTTAGGGCAAAAATTGTATGTAAGGGCAGAATAGTCTTTTTGCCTCTTCAGGGGTATCTCAAAGGAAGAATTTAGGGGTGGACCTAGCCCTATATATTTTTCATAATATGGGTGTACATCAAATGACCTCTATAATATATTCTTTTCGTTCTTACCAGATTACATATATACCATTTGTAAAGCGATCATCGTAAATTCAAGGGCCAAGTTCACTTTGTACCCCTGTATTATAGGGTGTGTCGCAAACGCACCCCTCAACTACGAAACGTACTAATACATCCTCATGTTTGTATTCCATTTGAATATTCTGACATCACCTACTGACTTTCTTGTTTCCTTCTTCAAATGTTTTTTAAAACCACTAACATTGCTTTGGTGTCTACAGTTCAACATTTCTTCAAAACTGGTCGCCTCTGAAAAGCCCTTAACAACACTTTGATTGCTCTCATTCCCAAAACTCAAAACCCCTCCAAAGTTGAACAATTCAGACCTATTAGTCTTTGTAATGTGATTTATAAAATCATCTAAAAAATCCTAGCCAATAGACTGAAACCTTTTCTCAATATTGACATATCTCAATATAGACTGAAACCTTTTCTCAATATGTAAAGTAACATATCTCTATCAAATTTTTTTTTCCACCAAAATAAATTGCACACTTATTTCAAACTCAATATTTCACTTTTGAAAAAATAAACAAATTATGAGAATCATTGGCAATCTAAACAATGTGAAAATAATTAAGCCAATATCACCGTATGGTTTTTATGTAGAGGCATTCTAGAATTCAAATGAATCAAATAACACGGACATAGTCTTAGGGAATATCAAAATTGCATGTACGTAAATTCATGCATGCAATAATATCTTGAATGCATGAAGTATTAAGTCCATTTGAAAGTTCACCAAACAGCTACAAAATTTATTTTATTTTCTCACAATAATTATACGCAGGCAATCATCGAAAATTGTATTCATGAGTGGAAACATAATAATTAAAGAGAGAGCCTTGGACACTAAGTCAATGAAACCTTTATATTTTAGACATTTTAAAAGCATAATCATCTCTTTTAAAATGTTATTAAAGATGTAGCATATCTCATTGCCCTTAATATAAGAGGTTTTAATTTCACTTTAACTTTTAGTTTCATTTATAATAGTACCCAAAGATTTCTGGTTTTTGCCAAATCTCAATAATTTGAATTATATAATAGATAATTAAACGTTATTGCGCAAAAACTGTTAGAGTAGGTGACCAACAAGCCAAGTTGTGGCTGTGGTCTTTCTCTTTTCCTTGTAATAAAACAATCGTTTTTCGTTCGTAATAATAAATTACTTCATTTGGCATTCTATATCTGTTATCCCATGCAAGTAGCATAGATATAGTCCTAACGAGTTACTCTATTACTGTGAGTTGATCTAGGAGAATCGTGAGATAACTCAGCAATGTAATGTAACTATTAAACCTTGTTCCTAGTCGATGGGTTACGCCAATAATGAGGATACCGGCCTTTCCCTTTTGAGACTAGCACTTAGTGTATGTGTACTGGGTCTCATCAGTCCTCGGTGTTGTGACATCGGCATACTTGAGTGGGTGCTCATACTGGATGAGTTCACTGAACTCCCTCGCCCTAGAAATCTATAAGTGGTTCTCATTCATCGAGTAATAGGTTTCTAAGATATAGTTGTACACCATTAGTCCTTAAGACCCAGACATCACCGTGACTTCACTAGAGGACCGATTGTATCGTGACCTGTCCCTGAGTCCCACCGCGGACCACACCAAGGGCCAACGTTCGTGCAATCCGAAATCTAGTGTGAAGTCTGTGTATTGTAGTAGGGGATTCGAGCGCTTGAGTAGTCATGGATGTCCTGTGTGTTCTGACGGTTTATAATCCATGGAATCTCTGGCCAGAGTTGATAGTGGGGTGATTAGGGAAATGTGTTTCCCTAAGTCGCACACGAACGGATTTATAATACCTAGAACGTTCGCACAGTTATTGAACTTTATAAGAGGTCTCGGTGAACCAATGCCTCTAGTTCAATCGGGACATATGCTATGAAGGAATCGTACTGTACGCTAACTATATCATAAGGTTCTTGCAGGCACTTCACTTGTATCTAGGGAATCATGATGCGTAGTTGCTAGACGCCAATCTTGATTCGTTGGGCACCGATTTGATCGGGGATTAGGTAAAATGAGTTTTACTCTAATCGGGACTCTTGGGAGGAGTTCGTATAAGAACAATGTGTTGTTCGAATCACAAAGAGTTGTGAGCCCACGGCTAGCATACATCTGAACCATTGAGGGTCACACTTCTCGTGTAATATAGATCCTTGATAACAACAAGCATAGATTAATGTGTTAATCTTTAAACGATTGGATGTCGATATGATTGAATCCAAGATTCGTAATTGTGAATTGCGAATTGGAATAAACGTGGAGAAAGAGAGACATGCGGAATTTAGTGAACTTTCTAAATTGGGAAGTTTCCCGATTTAGCAGGACCACTAAAGTGGAAGTTTCCAATTTTGGAAATTGGAAATTTTGAAGAGGCGCTCGTATCGACGAGGACTCTGAGCTCGTCACAAATATAATTTTGTTATAATTTTGTGGACGATCGTTTATTAGAAACGAGGCCGACGAGGGAATGGGCTTAATGCATCAGTGGGTCAAGCCCAATGACTTAAGCCCACTAGGGTTGAAAACCCTAAGTATAAATAGACCTCAAAAGGAGTTTTGAGATCAGATTTTCAGCACCAAAACCCTAGCCGCTCAGCCCCCTTCAGCCGTTGCTGCCCCGACGCGCCACCGCCGACCACCGCCGGAAACACCGCCGGTTTTCTCCTCTTCTTCTTTCGTTTTATTCGTGTTGTTATCTAACTCGTTTACATCTAGTGCTGTAGTTCGAGTGGGTCGAAAATACGAGGTGAAACCTAATTGGAGAGGAGCTGCTGCCCCGACGAATCCACGCACCGCCGTACGCGCCGACACGCCGCTCACGCGCCGCCGGTGCCGCTGCCACGCGCCGCCGCTGCTGCTGCCGTTCGTCGCCGCTCGTTGCTTGCTGGATCAGCTTGTTCCAGCCGTGAATTACAGCCCCGTGGATTGGTAATTAGCAGCTTGTACGTGACTCGTTCTAGGATTTCGATTCGTCGAAATCGCACGCTACAAGAGGTAATTAAATCGGAACTTTCGTAATTCGATTCGAACATGTTTGTATGATTATTAATTTGCGAGCATGAGTAATACGTGATTACATGTTTCGATTTTGTGAAATGAAGTATAAGCATGTTTCGTAATTTTCGGTTTTACGTGTTTTTCAATTAAATCGATAATTACCATATGTATGGCGGAAGCGTTAAGGTACGTTGACTATGTGATTAGTTTATGCATGTAATCGAAACTAGTTCGATATAAAATTTTTAAATTCCGCTGCGTATACATGCACGATCCCCAACAGTGGTATCAGAGCCACGGGTTAATCGTTTATTTGTCAACGTGTTTATCGTTTTCGAAAGCATGCTTCGATTTGTTGAATTGTTGAATTTTTGGTGTTATCAAATTGGGTGGTTTAATATTAATTAAATATTTTGAATATTTCAGAAAATATAAAAGATTTTAATTTTAAAAATTCGATTTTTGCTGCTGTTTTTCAGCTGACCGAACCGGCCCGGTCGAACCGGTCCGACCGGTCCGGTCAGCAACAACAAAAAAAAAAAAAAAAATAAATAAAAAAATTCTTTTATTGATTTTCTGAGATTAATATTAAAATTAATTGATTTTTAATTTTTGAAATTATTTATCAATTAAACCCAATTAGATAATTGATCCATTAATTTAATTTGAATTCAAAGAATAGTGTTGGATTAATTATTTAATTTAATCGTTAAATTAGTTTAATTAATGGAACACAAATTAGATGGCAAATAATTAATGGGCTTCATTCTTATTTGAATGATTTATGAATGAAGGAGGTCCGTTAATTATATTTGCAATTTATCGTATTAATTAATTAATTCATGAGATGAATAATTGTGATTAAGTACGATGATGATCGTATGTCTCTCTTAGGATCAATATGCGTTTCCACATACCTAGAGAACATAGTTGTAGGAATCACAAACGATCATAACCTAAAACTTCCGATGAGCTAATAAGATTTAATAAATAAAATCCCTCATTCTTAATCAAGAATAATTATCAAGCTATAAAGAAAAAACCAAATTGTTGAATTTTTCTTTCCTTCTACCAACAATTAAATTATGTGTAGCCTCTCATAATAGTGCAGTAAGCCGTGTTAGCAGGGAGTGCTATTGTGGGATAAGCTGTAATTTAATTGACATTAGATGGAGATACGGTCATAGATAAAATTATGTTGGATTAATGTGGTCGGCTAGATTAACTAGGGATTGCATTAGTTCGATATAGTTGGATCTATGACATCTCATATTGGTAGGCTAGACTTGACACACGAAGATTTTGATATTCGCTAGATTAACTTAGGTCATTATCAAGTGTGAGGTAAATCGATCTTTAGGGTCACATAGTGATGTGATTGATAGTACTCTACCTTTAGGCTTATGTAATCGGGATAGATTAACTACGGGTTACATTAGCGCTATTGGACCTAAAGCCCATTAAAGAAAAATAAGTTTTCTCGATTGTCTGCTAGAGGGTGGTGGAATTCGATAAAATTAGTGGGAGAACAATTAAAACATAAAAGTCCAAAATTTTAATTGTAACGATTATTACGAACTAAACTCTATTTATTGTCTTCTTTAAAATTTCTCAGCAACAATGTCCAAACATCCCCTTTCCTCAATCCTCGACCAAAACAAACTCACCGGTCCAAACTATTTGGATTGGCTTCGCAATCTGAAACTTGTGCTCCAAGTCGAGGAGCGTCTCTATGTGCTCAATGAACGTCCCCCCGCTGCTCTTCCTGCGACTGCTACTGCTGACGAGACTGCCACTTTCGAGGCATGGAAGAAGGACGAACTCCATGCGAGGTGCTACATGCTAGCATCCATGGTGCCAGAGCTCGCGAGGAAGTATGAGTCTCACGTGCATGCTTATGATATCAAGCATCATCTTGAAAGCATGTACAGTGAGAATACTAGGGCATCGAGGTACTCAGCTACCAAGGAGTTGATCACCATGAGGCTGCGTGAAGGGGCTTCGGTCCACGAGCACGGTCTCAAGATGATCACTCTCCTTGAGAAGCTGGTGAGCCTTGATGTCACCCTCCCGGCCGAGCTCTCGGTGGATTTGATCCTACTGTCCCTTCCTAGTTCTTATGAATCGTTCATAGTGAACTTCAACATGAACAAGCTCGATCCACCATTGGATGAGTTGTTGAACATGTTGGTCAGCTATGAGTCCACGATCAAGAAGGAGAAATCTGTTCTCCTAGTTGCTCCTTCTGCGAAGAAAGGTTCTTTGCAGAAGAAAAGGAAAGAAAGGAGTTTCGGCCCGAGCAAGAAACTTGAGAAGGGCGAGTCGAGCGGAGTGAAGAATGACAAGGTCACCAAGCAAGTTGATGACGCTTGCCATCATTGTGGAAAGAAGGGCCATTGGCGACGCAACTGCAAGGCTTACCTCGATCAGAAACGTTCTGAAAAGGGTACGTATTTAGTTGAAGTTAACTTGTCCGTTAAATCTTCTGCTTGGGTATTGGATACTGGTTGTGGCTCACATCTTTGTAATGATTTGCAGCTCATGACAAGAAGTAGGAAGCTTAATGTGGGTGAGACCTACCTAAGAATGGGCAACGGAGCAAGGGTTGCTGCTGAAGCCATTGGGACAATTTATCTTTCTGTTTTGGATTCTAGTTTTTCCATTGTTTTGAACAATTGTTTATTTGTTCCGTCACTTATTCGAAACCTTATTTCTATTCCTGTTTTGGATAATGAAGGTTTAACTTTTGTTTTTGGAAATTCGATTTGCATTATACAAAAGGAACAAAATATGATTTGTAAGGGACAACTTATAAACAACTTATATGAACTGAATCCAAGTGAAATACCTATTAACGTTATATCAGCAAAACGAAAAGATATAAGTCTTAACCCCGCACAACTTTGGCACGCTCGACTAGGTCACATTTCCTTGAGAAGGATGAACAAGTTTGTTAGTGAAGGAATGTTCTCCTTGGAGGACGTAAAATCACTTCAAACTTGTGTATCCTGCCTTAAAGGAAAAATGACCAAGACTCCCTTCAAAGGGAAGATGGAACGGGCCGAGGGTCTTTTGGATTTGATCCATTCAGACGTGTGTGGTCCACTAAGCGTTAGTGCTAGGGGTGGTTTTAACTACTTCGTTACCTTTACCGATGATTATTCTAGGTATAGTTTCGTGTACTTAATGAAGTATAAGTCTGAAACTTTTGAAAGGTTCAAAGATTTTAGACACCAAGTAGAAAACCAACTCGGTAGACGTATTAAGAAACTACGATCCGATCGTGGTGGCGAATACTTAAGTACTGAGTTTATAGACTATCTTAAAGAGAATGGGATTCTTTCTCAATGGACTCCTCCTGGAACTCCTCAACTTAATGGAGTTTCCGAACGTCGAAATCGAACACTGTTAGACATGGTTCGATCTATGATGGGGTTCACCGAGCTACCGGCATACCTGTGGGGTCATGCACTCCTAACTGCCGTGTATTTGCTGAATAGGGTTAATACCAAAGCAGTTAACTCCACACCTTATGAAATTTGGCACTCCAAGAAACCCACATTTAAACATATTAGGATATGGGGTTGTCCCGCTTACGTGAAGCGGCTAGTGGGAGATAAGTTGGATAGAAAATCCGACCTATGCTATTTTGTGGGGTATCTCGATGATTCCATGGGATACGAATTCTACTATGTTTCCGAGGCAAAGGTGTTCGTCTCGAGAAATGCCGTGTTCCTTGAGAAGGAATTTCTATCGGATAGAAAGGGCAGTGTAGTTGATCTCGAAGAAGTTCGAGAACCACAATCTGAAGTTTAAGCACAACAATCAGATAATGAACCAATTCAACAAACCACTAATATACCTCCTGAACCGTCAGTGCGTAGATCCGAAAGAGTTCGGAGAGCGCCCGATAGGTTATTCCTCGTTGATGAAGTTGACCAAGGATGTGATCCTAGAACTTTCAACGAAGCTGTATCGGATACAGACAAGGGACATTGGCTTAATGCCATGAAATCCGAAATGGACTCTATGTACTCCAACAAGGTGTGGACCTTGGTAGATCCACCCGAGGGAATCGTTCCCATAGGCTGCAAGTGGATCTATAAGAAGAAAATTGGAGTAGATGGAAAGGTATCGACCTACAAGGCTAGATTGGTAGCGAAGGGTTATACTCAAAAGCAAGGAGTTGACTATGAGGAAACCTTCTCTCCAGTTGCTATGCTTAAGTCCATTAGGATTTTGCTGGCCATCTCTGCGTGGTATGACTACGAGATATGGCAAATGGATGTGAAGACCGCTTTCCTTAATGGGGACATTGAGGAAGAAATTTACATGGCGCAGCCGGAAGGCTTCATATCATCTGGAGATGAGCAAAAAGTTTGCAAACTCCAGCGATCCATTTATGGATTGAAACAAGAATCCCGTAGTTGGAACAAAAGGTTCGACACAACTATCAAAGAGTTTGAATTTGTGAAAAACCCGGAGGAACCTTGTGTCTACAAGAAGGTTAGTGGGAGTGCAGTGACTTTCCTTGTACTTTATGTTGATGACATACTACTCATTGGGAATGATGTAGGGATGTTGCAGTCAACTAAAGTATGGTTATCCACACGTTTCTCGATGAAGGATTTGGGAGAAGCATCCTACGTATTGGGAATACGGATCTATAGAGATAGATCGAGGAGATTGCTTGGCTTGTCCCAATCCATGTACATAGACACCGTTCTTAAACGGTTTAGCATGGAAGAATCCAAGAAGGGATTCTTGCCAATGTCCCGTGGGGTTCGTCTCTCGAAATCCATGCGTCCACAAACGCAAATGGAAATCGAGGAGATGAAAAGGACACCTTATGCATCCACTATAGGAAGCATAATGTATGGCATGCTATGTACACGACGTGATATTGCGTATGCTGTGAGCGTCACAAGCAGATATCAGTCCGACCCCGGCCCAGCCCATTGGAAGGCTGTGAAGGACATTCTCAAGTACTTGCGAAGAACTCGAGATTTGTTTTTGGTCTATGGGGATACCGAGTTGAAATTAGAAGGCTTCACGGATTCTAGTTTTCAATCGGACGTGGATGACTCGAAGTCAAACTCGGGGTATATATTCAAAGTCAACGGGGGTGCCGTGTGTTGGAAGAGTTCCAAACAAGGCACGACGGCTGATTCCACCACCGAGGCTGAATATATTGCAGCATCAGATGCTTCAACGGAAGGGTCATGGATTAGGAAATTCATCCAAGAGTTGGGTGTATTTCCAAACGCTAGCGATCCAGTACGGCTGTACTGCGATAACAACGGAGCCGTAGCGCAAGCTAAGGAACCGAGAGCTCATCAGAAGTCGAAGCACGTGTTGAGAAAATACCATGTGATCCGAGAGATCATAGAGAGAGGTGAAGTCAAGCTAGACAGAGTCACCTCGGAGGACAATATTGCAGATCCCTTCACCAAGCCATTGTCAGGATCAGTCCACGAGAAACATCGAGAGTCGATTGGACTTAGATTTATGAGTAGTTGGCTTTAGGTCAAGTGGGAGATTGTTAGAGTAGGTGACCAACAAGGCAACTTGTGGCTGTGGTCTTTCTCTTTTCCTTGTAATAAAACAATCGTTTTTCGTTCGTAATAATAAAATACTTCATTTGGCATTCTATATCTGTTATCCCATGCAAGTAGCATAGATATAGTCCTAACGAGTTACTCTATTACTGTGAGTTGATCTAGGAGAATCGTGAGATAACTCAGCAATGTAATGTAACTGTTAAACCTTGTTCCTAGTCGATGGGTTACGCCAATAATGAGGATACCGGCCTTTCCCTTTTGAGACTAGCACTTAGTGTATGTGTACTGGGTCTCATCAGTCCTCGGTGTTGTGACATCGGCATACTTGAGTGGGTGCTCATACTGGATGAGTTCACTGAACTCCCTCGCCCTAGAAATCTATAAGTGGTTCTCATTCATCGAGTAATAGGTTTATAAGATATAGTTGTACACCATTAGTCCTTAAGACCCAGATATCACCGTGACTTCACTAGAGGACCGATTGTATCGTGACCTGTGCCTGAGTCCCACCGCGGACCACACCAAGGGCCAACGTTCGTGCAATCCGAAATCTAGTGTGAAGTCTGTGTATTGTAGTAGGGGATTCGAGCGCTTGAGTACTCATGGATGTCATGTGTGTTCTGACGGTTTATAATCCATGGAATCTCTGGCCAGAGTTGATAGTGGGGTGATTAGGGAAATGTGTTTCCCTAAGTCGCACACGAACGGATTTATTATACCTAGAACGTTCGCACGGTTATTGAACTTTATAAGAGGTCTCGGTGAACCAATGCCTCTAGTTCAATCGGGACATATTCTATGAAGGGATCGTACTGTACGCTAACTATATCATAAGGTTCTTGCAGGCACTTCACTTGTATCTAGGGAATCATGATGCGTAGTTGCTAGACGCCAATCTTGATTCGTTGGGCACCGATTTGATCGGGGATTAGGTAAAATGAGTTTTACTCTAATCAGGACTCTTGGGAGGAGTTCGTATAAGAACAATGTGTTGTTCGAATCACAAAGAGTTGTGAGCCCACGGCTAGCATACATCTGAACCATTGAGGGTCACACTTCTCGTGTAATATAGATCCTTGATAACAACAAGCATAGATTAATGTGTTAATCTTTAAACGATTGGATGTCGATATGATTGAATCCAAGATTCGTAATTGTGAATTGCGAATTGGAATAAACGTGGAGAAAGAGAGACATGCGGAATTTAGTGAACTTTCTAAATTGGGAAGTTTCCCGATTTAGCAGGACCACTAAAGTGGAAGTTTCCAATTTTGGAAATTGGAAATTTTGAAGAGGCGCTCGTATCGACGAGGACTCTGAGCTCGTCACAAATATAATTTTGTTATAATTTTGTGGACGATCGTTTATTAGAAACGAGGCCGACGAGGGAATGGGCTTAATGCATCAGTGGGTCAAGCCCAATGACTTAAGCCCACTAGGGTTGAAAACCCTAAGTATAAATAGACCTCAAAAGGAGTTTTGAGATCAGATTTTCAGCACCAAAACCCTAGCCGCTCAGCCCCCTTCGGCCGTTGCTGCCCCGACGCGCCACCGCCGACTACCGCCGGAAACACCGCCGGTTTTCTCCTCTTCTTCTTTCGTTTTATTCGTATTGTTATCTAACTCGTTTACATCTAGTGCTGTAGTTCGAGTGGGTCGAAAATACGAGGTGAAACCTAATTGGAGAGGAGCTGCTGCCCTGACGAATCCACGCACCGCCGTACGCGCCGACACGCCGCTCACGCGCCGCCGCTGCTGCTGCCACGCGCCGCCGCTGCTGCTGCCGTTCGTCGCCGCTCGTTGCTTGCTGGATCAGCTTGTTCCAGCCGTGAATTACAGCCCCGTGGATTGGTAATTAGCAGCTTGTACGTGACTCGTTCTAGGATTTCGATTCGTCGAAATCGCACGCTACAAGAGGTAATTAAATCGGAACTTTCGTAATTCGATTCGAACATGTTTGTATGATTATTAATTTGCGAGCATGAGTAATACGTGATTACATGTTTCGATTTTGTGAAATGAAGTTTAAGCATGTTTCGTAATTTTCGGTTTTACGTGTTTTTCAATTAAATCGATAATTACCATATGTATGGCGGAAGCGTTAAGGTACGTTGACTATGTGATTAGTTTATGCATGTAATCGAAACTAGTTCGATATAAAAATTTTAAATTCCGCTGCGTATACATGCACGATCCCCAACAAACACATCATATAGATAATTAAATTGTAAATTAGTAGAGACATACCTTTTGAGTCTTTGACGACTTTATAACTTTTACCAAGCATATCTCTTTGAACGACTAGGAGTTCGAAACTACGTTCCTCTTTTTTTATTGTGTATCCACAGACTTCCCCATTTGAGTATGGCTTTCTTGTAATGTAGTCACCATTGTTGGTCTAGACATAATTAAAACTTGAGTTATTTTAGCAACCCCTCATATGGAAATTATATATAACTAACCACCAAGCGAATTACACCATAATCTAAACCCCCTCTTTTTTGATAATAATTTGACATACCCCTGACCACTTTGAAGTACCTAAAATTCTCTTTTAAAATTAATTTTCACTACTAGAAAATCATGATTTAGCAACGGCGGTTAGCAATGAATGACAAATTCATAGCTGACATACGTAGTTAGTGACGAAATTAGAGACATAATGCTATTAAGGATTTGCTATTTTTAATTTGAATTATAATCTTAAGCATTTTTTATTGTTATTACTTTGTATTTTACTTCTATTTATTTGATTATTTTAATTAGTATTATTTGCACATATTTATTTAGTAATTATGATATGTCATTGATAATTAGAAGTAAGAAAATAAATTATATGTATAAAAACGAGGACAGAGTAACACGTTGACCTCCTCTATCCATTAGTAATACATTAAATAAATATGTACGTGTAACAATAACGCAATAACAGTAGATTTACTATATAATACTATTATATAAAATTATGGGTGAAGTATAATTTCAAGACAAAATGCCCAAACCCTAAACAAAGAGCGGAAGCAAAATCCCCACCCCACCACACTCCATCGCAAGCCCTAACTTCAACAGACGATTCTTTCGTTCATTGGATCGAAATCCTTCGCTCTTGCAAGTTTTGAGGTGTTTGTATAGAGTATTCGAAAGAGTTAATGAACCCAATTCGTAGATGTTGGTGGTAATACCTACACGCAAGTGCATGTATCGTACAAGTAATATAGTGGACAATTAAGTCCGGATGTTGATCTCACATAAAATATTTAATTATCTAATCCTAGGCGCTAAATTATAGCAATTATTATCAAGACCACCCTACATGGTCGAGAGATGATTAATACACTAAATTAACTAAACTAAATTAAGCAAATTAAAAAAGACACGAGCACAAAGCAATTTAAAACGAAGATTAAATCAGAGAAAGCAAGCCTAGGATTTTATTCTCCCCCTATGTGATTATTACTCCCCCTATGTGATTATTACTCCCCCAATTCCTTCAATTATATATGCAAGTAATTAACCCGGATTATTAACCTAAGATGCTAAATTAATCATAACCCGCTTCCGCGTGTATTACGATTCTAATACTCTAGATTCAATTACTGTATTCCTACGCAAATAATTCTAGAACACAACATTAAATACAAATCTCAATAATGGCTACCTAAGAGATTAACTATATTCCTATGTCAATACCACAAAGGCTCTTCTACCACACTAATTATTAACCCGATCTTCCGATTCATGCGATTAATAATAACATAAAACACATAAAGTGGACAATTTCTTGAACTTAATAAAACAAGTAGAAGAAATAATACGGAATTAAAACTTGCATAAAATCATAGAATGGGGTTCATAAATCCCACATAGGGTTCCAAATAAAATCCTAGAAATAATGACTTAGCTACTCGTGATTCTTATGATAAAGAAAATAAAATAAATAAATTAAATAGGAAAAACTATGCTTGAGTCTTTGTTGATCTTCGTTCCTCGCGATTTGTGGTGTATAATTTCGTGCTTATGGTGTAAAGACTTGTTGCTTTTATAGGCTTTTCTTGATAAGGAAGTAGTGAAAAACTTGTAGAAATCAATTTCCGCTACTTTCCCCCATCAGGATTTGTGCTTCGATTTTCGCCATATTGGAATCCGAATTTTGGAATGTTTCGTGAACAAGAATTTTAACCCTTGAAATTAGCTTTCCAATTCCGCTAAAATCAGCTGATTTGGAGTTCGTACGAGAGAGATATGCTCGAAATGGTGGACACTGCCAAAGTTGTGGCAAGATTCCTTCTTCCAATTTGATTTATTTCTTTATTTGCAACATTTTCCTTTCTTTTTGATCTTTTTTCCTTCACCAATTTGATTTATTTCTTTATTTGCAACTTTTTCCTTTCTTTTTGATATTTTTTCCTTCATGGACACCTAATTCTTGTTTTTCACCTATAAAACACAAAATCAATCAATTAAAGCACAAATATAATTAAATCTAAACAAAAGATACACGTAAAGTAAACATGTTGAGCGTAAAATCTACACTCAACAGTAGGCCCCGTTTGGTTACTATGATAAACCAAAATTAACTAAATAGTTGGACTTAATTTGATGTTTGATTAACCTTACTATTTTCCGGGTCGACCCGCAAAAATAGTTTTATCATGGCTAATATGGGCTTATGGGGGGATAACTAGTTGGGTCTCTTGAGGTCCAACTTAATAACCGAGCTCTGATAATAGCTACTAAAGACGGAATTGCCCTTCTCATTTTGGTCAGATCTCATACGCAATAATTTTTTCTCTCTCTCTTGCAGAATTCATCCCTTCTCAGCTATGTAATCATAAGTTATTGATTACTTATTATGGTTTATATCATACTCTTTAATCATATATGTTGCTGTAAAACTGATTGCACTTCTTCGTTTTCAGACTCGTTGCATATATATTCCAAGGGGGAACTTCTATTCTTTATATTAGTTCACCAAACTATTGTTCATCGTGAAATTCTAATTTGTTTATTTTTTTATGCCCGTCGAGAACACTTTAGGACCGAAGCTCAACCAAATATTAAAAAAAGGAAAAGATATAGTATGATTGGCAGAATACCTGATCGGGCAAAGAAATTGAACGAGCTAATGTATGAGTCAGATACTAGTGTTATGACTAATTTTAGGATGGATAGGAATACTTTATTGAGGTTGTCTTATCTATTACAAGATGCTAGCGGACTTTTTGATACAAAATATGTGATTGTCCATGAACAAGTAGCTATGTTTATGGCCGTATTGTCACACCATAAAAAAAAAGAATAATAGGTTTTGATTACGTACGTTCCGGGGAAACAGTTAGAAAATGTTTCAATAGCGTAATGAAGGCACTTATGAAAATTCACCCCCAACTTCTTTCAAGTCCGGCTCCAATAACAGAGGACTGCAATGTACCTAGATGGAGTTGTTTTCCGGTATGTCATCTATGATTAACTAATTATCACTTAATTTATATATGTATGGACTCTTTGTTGTTTGAATTCTTGGTGATTATGTTTTTATATGGACTTATCATAGGGTTGTATCGGAGCATTGGATGGGACATATGTTGAAATGCATGTTCGGCTATCTGATCAGCCACACTATAGATCTAGGAAGGGAACGGTAGCTACACACGTTATTGCAACATGTGATACAAATATGCTATTTACGTATGCCCTTACTGGTTGGGAGGGCTCTGCGGCAGATGGGAGAGTTTTGAAAGATGCAATTACCCGGCCAAATGGTTTGAAAGTTCCAGCAGGTATAAACTTATATATAAAAAAAATTGTACTTTTTCAAATGCTACTTGTGTTATGTGTTATATTTTATTCTGGATTTTGATTTTATATTTTCGTTTCTCATATATATTTCATTGTTTAGGGAATTATTACTTGTGGGATAATGGTTACACGAACGACGAATGCTTTCTCACTCCTGATAGAGGTGTGAGGTATCATTTGAAAAAAATGGGGTGATAGGAGAAGAAGTCCACAAAACTATCAAGAATATTTTAACATGAAGCGTTCATAGGCTCGCAATGTGATTGAACGCATCTTTGGAAATCTAAAATCACGTTGGGCAGTTTTAAGGAGTCCTGCATACTATCCCGTGAGAACAAAAAACCACATAATCATGGCATGTGTGATGCTGAACAACTTCATTCTTAGTAATATGGCTAACCCATTAGATAAAGAAGAAGATAGTGACAACGACAATGACAACAACAATGATGAGGATAACGATCGGAACTACATTGAAGTCGCTGAGCACTCACCAGCATGGACTGCATTCCGAGAAACAATGGCAAATGATATGTTTAATCAGTGGCGTCAAGCTCGTGGTTAATATTTTTAAAATTCAAAAGAAATTGAACAATATAGGTGTTGGAAGATTTTATTTTGTAACAAATTATAGTATATTTTTCTTTTTGAGTTTATTTGGCAAGGTTGAACTATATGTCTTTGTCGTCTATTTGGAAGATGAACTTGCTTGCAAGTTGTTGAAAATTGATTGTGATTTATTCGCTTTCAAAGTAATCTGACTTGTGGTTATTTGTCTCCAAGTTACAACTTGTGTTTACAACATGTGTTGCTCAAATTATTCCGTGACTTTGACCATAACAATAATATTTTTTTTTCTTTTGTGTAGTAGTATTCAGATATGGAAGCCTCTCAGAATAGCTTACAAAGCATGTGAGGAATGAAGAAGGAAAAGAATAGTCGCAGAGTTTGGACACGTGAACAAGAAGATGCGTTGATAATTGCCCTGAAGGAGTTAATAAATAATGGATGGAGGGCTGACGATGGATTTCGTGATGGTTACTTACAAGCGCTCGAGAGTGCTTTGGCTGCTAAGGTCCCTGGTTGTAATCTACTTTCTCACAAACACATTGTTTCAAAGCTCACTGTATGGAAAAGTATATATGGCCAATTGCAAAGGAATGACAAACACTAGTGGATTCGGATGGAAGCAAGAAAGTAATATGATTGTAGTCGAGGATGATGTATGGAAATCATACGCTAAGCTACACACTATCAATTATGTCACTGAATATGGTTTAATGACTTCATAGTTCCCTTATTTTATCATTTATAGACTACAATTTTCAATATGTATGTAAAATGTTTAGGTACATCCGGATGTGGAGAACATGAGGCACAAGACGTTTCCATTTTATGAATATTGGAAAGAAATCTTTGGTAGGGACAGAGCAGACGGACTTAATGACCAAGGTTTTGTTGATGTGTTGCAGGAACTTGTCGAAAAAAATGTAGTCGAGGCAAATTCTGAAAATGGAAAAGCTTCATATGTAGAAGCCGATGTTGAAGTACCAGATCCATATGTAAAATTGTTATCGGATGCATCAGATGATGCCGTTCCATTCACACAAGATGTTGAGCGTGGTAGCACAAAGAAAGACAAAAGATTAAAAAAGTCCATTCTTGGGAAAAAGCGAAAGTCGAGTGAATCTTCATCAAGTTTAATTGTCAACGTGATGGATCGTTTCTTGAAGGAGACCAATTCAGTAGTAGGAGATTTGATATCAAATTTCAATGTCGAACAAGATACGGCTTCAGAAAAGTCGAGAAAGGTAATTGATGCAGTCGGAATGATTGAAGCATTGGGAGATGAATCTTGTATCTTAATCATTCATAAAATTTCAGACAATCCGCATAACATGAACGTGTTCCTGAACATGACTGATCGTGATCGAGCCACTTTTGTTTAAATGATGATGAAGGGGAAGATTTTTCAAACGTGAGGAGGGACGTTGATCACACATCATTGCAGTTTCTGACTTTTTCATTTTAGGTGATCTTGCTTAATTGAAATCCAAACAATGACAAATGTTTGCATTATTTTGAATTTCTTGGATATTAGAATGGAATGTGTATCTTTTGACTTCACATTTTAGCTGATTTTCTTCATTGTTGAAATGAAATTCACACTATGCAAGATCATATTTTGTTATGAATATTATGAATTCAAACTATGGTAGGTGAAAAATGTATATTTTAGTATGAAATGTACGCATTAAGGGGGTATTTTCTTTCCTTTCGATATTTTAATTTTGATTTATATTTTATTTTATTTATTTTTATTTATTTATTATTTTGGTTTATTTTTCATTTTTTTAATTTTGATGTTTGTATTATTTTTATTTATAAATAAAAATATTAAGCACAATATAAGGGGACATGATGATCTCTGGAAGATATTTGATAGAAATGAGGATTTTTTAAGTGAGAGAAATATTTATTTTTATTTTTCTAATTGAAAATTTTAGAGACGGTTTTTTGGCTATCTATAGCATGAAAGGGAAATTTGGTATTTTTCAAGTAATTGAGGGTGTTATAAGGTTAACCAAAGAAATCCGTTTTTTGTAACAATCACCATATAAAATAATTAGACCCACTAATTTATAATGGATATAATTTTATCTAGGATAATCTTATCTTGGCAACCAAACGAGGCCTTAATATCTTTTCTTTTTTCGATCCATTTGCAAGAAATATGTATGATCTATCGAGAGTGATCCAATCGAAAAATTGACGATTTCTGCTGCAAATCCGTTATCTCAAGGTAAATTTCAATCCATTTTCTCAATCTTTCTACAAAGTTCTCTCTCCAGTATATTTGAGTTATCTTGTCATAGCGTTAGCACTAGAAACATTACCCCTTTGAATCTTTGTTTATCTTGAACTTCTAATGCTTAAAACCCACAACTCTTTCTTGCAGGGATCTGGTTAATTTTAAGATTCTTTAGTTTGCTTATCGGATTTGCTTTGAATTTATTTCTTTCACTCGTGGGAGCATCTAATAAATTCTTTAAATTATTTGCTTTTGGTAAATTCATGAAATGTATTGGCAAAAGTTATTTGAATTTTCGTTCGATTATCTTTTACTTATTATAGATGGTTAGGTATTGTAGCTATTTTCTCTGCGTGTAGATTATTTCCAGTGTTGTTCAGAGGTGCAAAATTCTATGAACTTGACTTCGATGGATCCTCTTAAAATCTGATTAGATATGTATAAAGTAATTTGTTTGTGATGGCTCATGGATTTTATCCGTTAGAGGTAAATTTACAAACATAATCTGATGGATGGGCATAAGAACTCGAATTTTTCTCCATTTATGAGGATAGCTTGAAAATGCCAGTTGGAAACAAAGTTCAGGGAGTCAGTCCTTTGCTCTTTCGATTTCTCATCATCTCTTATCCCTTTTTTGTTTTCTTTTATGCCTGCAAATATAATATCAAGGCATTCTGCTATTCTTACTATTAATATAATTATCCACAATAATGACATTTCAGGAAACTAAACGAGTTGCCAATAGAGAAGAGGGAAGAGCATAAGAGCTTGGAAATTTAACTTTTCAATATAGTACGTGAACTGTAAAAATTCGGAGCAAGATTTTGAGGAGCTTGAACTAAAGGTAAATGAATAGACACCATACATATTTTGTCTGTATGGTGTTAGAGACAAATTTGAATAGACATTGATAATTTTTCCTTTTCCTTTCTATTTATTTTACATCCATGTTTTAGCTTAGATGGCAGCCATTTAGATTGGATAGCAGGGTCTTAAAATATTAGGTGGATGGTTTATGATCTTGGCTTATATTGCTTTTAAGAATTTCCTTAAACAACAGGGCTAGAAGTGCTATCAATTAGAAATTATTTCTATAGTAATGAAATTGAAATCAGGCTTCATTCACTACTCCTTTGTCAATTTTGTTGTCTTACCTCTTTGACAGTTGTTTATCATGATGACGTTGTGAATCACAATTGCTACATTTAAAGGTAAGCGTTTTACCTTACTATTTATTAGGATTAAAGTTGTCTTTTTAGCTTAAAGTCAATATTTTGATTTGATTTACTACTCAGCTCGAAATTTCATTTTCTTATGTCCTTGAAAACTGTTTTTTGTTGCTACATTTGAAGGTAAAGGTTGAATCGGGTATGAAATACTAACTTTCTTACACGATATTTTTTAATTAGGATCCATGTTACCTTCTTAGCTTAACGTCAATTTTTAACTACTCACATTTATCTTGTCTTGTACTATTTTTGTGTACTATGCAACTAGTATTTAGGATATCATCTACGTGATGCAAGTCAACCATAAGCATCTGTCGGTTGGAGAGAGGGAAGAGACAGCCTCATAGAATAGGATTGATGTATTCTAAATTTTGACAGTGTTGCAAGCTTGCTTTCCAAAGATTATTGAAACATTTTGTAATACAAATTTGTAATACTGTACGCTGACGTTTTATAAATAATTTGTTTTTCTTGGTATACAGTATATATTCTACATATTAATAGGTATAAAAATAAAAATAATACTTTTTTTTAATTGTTAAAATATTTTTGCAACGGATTTAAATACGATTCAATTCCTATCAAAATAGTGACGAATTTGGCGATGGCTAATTTAGTTCCTACATTAGGGACGGATTTGGCAACGGGTCATTCTATTGCTACAGCAGCGACGAATCATGCGACGGCTTATTTTATCACTAAAATGTAGCGACGGATTTGTGCATGTCATTGCTAAATTTTAGCGACGACGTTGGAGATGAACATTATCTGTTGCTAACTCTTGATTAGCGACGGATTTGTACTTCTTAGCAACGAACATGTCCGTTGCAAAACGGCAATTTCCTAGTAGTGTTTAAACTCTAGCCAACTCCTATTCGTCTCTCTCTCTCTCTCTCTCTTCCTCTCTCCACTCTCGGATCCAAATCCTGTTAGAGTAAGTGACCAACAAGCCAACTTGTGGCTGTGGTCTTTCTTTTTTTCTTGTAATAAAACAATCATTTTTCGTTCATAATAATAAAATATTTCATTTGGCATTCTATATCTCTTATCCCATGCAAGTAGCATAGATATAGTCCTAACGAGTTACTCTATTACTGTGAGTTGATCAAGTAGAATCATGAGATAACTCAGCAATGTAATGTAACTGTTAAACCTTGTTCCTAGTCGATGGGTTACGCCAATAATGAGGATACCGGCCTTTCCCTTTTGAGACTAGCACTTAGTGTATGTGTACTGCGTCTCATCAGTCCTCGGTGTTGTGACATCGGCATACTTGAGTGGGTGCTCATACTAAATGAGTTCACTGAACTCCCTCGCCTTAGAAATCTATAAGTGGTTCTCATTCATCGAGTAATAGGTTTCTAAGATATAGTTGTACACCATTAGTCCTTAAGACCCAGACATCACCGTGACTTCACTAGAGGACCGATTGTATCGTGACCTGTCCCTGAGTCCCACAGCGGACCACTCCAAGGGCCAACGTTCGTGTAATCCGAAATCTAGTGTGAAGTCTGTGCATTGTAGTAGGGGATTCGAGCGCTTGAGTAGTCATGGATGTCCTGTGTGTTCTGACGGTTTATAATCCAAGGAATCTCTAGCCAGATTTGATAGTGGGGTGATTAGGGAAATGTGTTTCCCTAAGTCACACACGAACGGATTTATAATACCTAGAACGTTCGCACGGTTATTGAAATTTATAAGAGGTCTCGGTGAACCAATGCCTCTAGTTCAATCAGGACATGTGTTGCGAAGGGATCCTACTGTACGCTAACTATATCATAAGGTTCTTGCAGGCACTTCACTTGTATCTAGGGAATCATGATGCGTAGTTGCTAGATGCCAATCTTGATTCGTTCGGCACCGATTTGATCGTCGATTAAGTAAAATGAGTTTTACTCTAATCGGGACTCTTGGGAGGAGTTCGTATAAGAACAATGTGTTGTTCGAATCACAAAGAGTTTTGAGCCCAGGGCTAGCATACACCTGGACCATTGAGGGTCACACTTCTCGTGTAATACGGATCCTTGATAACAATGAGCATAGGTTAATATGTTAATCTTTGCAAAGTTGGAGGTCAATATGATTGAGTCCAAGATTCGTGATTGTGGATTACGAGTCGGAATAAACGTAGAGAAAGAGACATGCGGAATTTAGTGACCTTTCTAAATTGGGAAGTTTCCCGATTTAACAGGTCCACTGAAGTGGAAGTTTCCACTTTTGGAAATTGGAAATTTCGAAGAGGCACTCGTATCGACGAGGACTTTAAGCTCGTCACAAATATAATTTTGTTATAATTTTGTGAACGATCGTTTGCTAGAAACGAGGCCGACGAGGGAATGGGCTTAATGCATCAGTGGGTCAATCCCAATGACTTAAGCCCACAAGTGTTGAGAACCCTAGTATAAATAGACCTCAAACAAGAGTTTGAGTTCAGATTTTTTTACTCCCACAACCCTAGCCGTCCAGCCCTAGCAGCCCAAGCCTCTCGGCCGCCGCTGCCCCGCCGCACCGGCGCCGTTCGCCGCCGAAAACCGCCGGTTTTCTCTTTTTTTTCTCTCGTATTTCCCTTGTTATCTAACACCTTTGTATCTAGTGCTACAGTAGGGGGAGATCGGTTTATTCGAGGTGAAACCTGATTGGAGAGGAGCTGCAGCCCCGAAGACATCGCTGCACCGCCCCACGCGCCGCTGTATTGCCCACGCCCCGCCGCTGCTAATTCGCACGCGCCGCCGTCGCCTCACCGTCGGACCAGCTGCTGTTTGGTGGTATTCCTGCAGCCCCTAGGAGTGGTATAACGCAGCTTGTACGGGTTTGAGTTCGGATTACGATTCGTCGAAATCTCACGCTACAAGAGGTAATTAAATCAGAACTTTCGTAAATTTGATTCGAACTTGTTTGTGTGAATTTTAATTTACGAGCATGAGTAATATGTGATTACGTGTTTCGATTTTTGCAATATGATGAACAAGCATGTTTTATATTTTTTCGGTTTTACATGTTTTAATAAAATCAAAAATTACCATGTATATGGCGGAAGCGTTAAGGTACGTTGACTATGTGATTAGTTCATGCATGTAATCGAAACTAGTTCGATCTAAAATTTTTAATTCCGCTGCGTATACATGCACGATCACCAACATTGGTATCAGAGCCACGGGTTAATCGTTTATTTGTCAACGTGTTTATCGCTTTCGAAAGCATGCTTCGATTTGTTGAATTGTTGAATTTTTGGTGTTATCAAATTGGTTGGTTTAATTTTAATTGAATATTTTGAATATTTTTAGAAGATATAAATTTTTTTAATTTGAAAAATTCGGATTTTTCCTGCATTTTTAATGCTGATTTTTTTCTGCTGTTTTTATCGGCCTTCAGCTGACCGAACCGGTCCGGTCTGACCGGTCCGGTCAGCACACAAAAAAAGAAAAAAAAAATTATTGATTTTCTGATATTAATATTAAAATTAATTGATTTTTAATTTTTGAAATTATTTATCAATTAAACCCAATTAGATAATTGATCCATTAATTTAATTTGAATTCAAAGAATTGTGTTGGATTAATTATTTAATTTAATCGTTAAATTAGTTTAATTAATGGAACACAAATTAAATGGCAAATAATTAATGGACTGCATTCTTATTCGATTGATTTATGAATGAAGGGAGTCCGTTAATTATATTTGCAATTAATCGTATTAATTAATTAATTCATGAGATGAATGATTGTAATTAAGTACGATGATGATCATATGTCTCTCTTAGGATCAATATGCGTTTCCACATACCTAGAGAACATAGTTGTATGAATCACAAACGATCATAACCTAATACTTCCGATGAGCTAATAAGATTTAATAAATAAAATCCCTCATTCTTAATTAAGAATAATTATCAAGCTATAAAGAAAAACCAAATTGTTGAATTTTTCTTTCCTTCTACCAACAATTAAATTATGTGTAGCCTCTCATAATAGTGCAGTAAGCCGTGTTAGCGGGGAGTGTTATTATGGGATAAACTGTAATTTAATTGACATTAGATGGAGATACGGTCATAGATAAAAATTTTATTGGATTAATGTGGTCGACAAGATTAACTAGGGATTGCATTAGTTTGATATAGTTGGATCTATGACATCTCATATTGGTAGGCTAGACTTGACATACGAAGATTTTGATATGCGCTAGATTAACTTAGGTCATTATCAAGTGTGAGGTAAATCAAACTTTAGGGTCACATAGTGATGTGATTGATAGTACTCTACCTTTAGGCTTATGTAATCGGGATAGATTAACTACGGGTTACATTAGCGCTATTGGACCTAAAGCCCATTTAAGAAAAATAAGTTTTCTCGATTGTCTGCTAGATGGTGGTGGAATTCGATAAAATTAGTGGGAGAACAATTAAAATATAAAAGTACAAAATTTTAATTGTAACGATTATTACGAAATAAACTCTAATTATTGTCTTCTTAAAATTTTCTCAGCAACAATGTCCAAACATCCCCTTTCCTCTATCCTCGACCAAAACAAACTCACCGGTCCAAACTATCTGGATTGGCTTCGCAATCTGAAACTTGTGCTGCAAGTCGTGGAGCGTCTCTATGTGCTCAATGAACGCCCCCCCCCCCCGCTACTCTCCCTGCGACTGCTAATGCTGACGAGACTGCCACTTTCGAGGCATGGAAGAAGGACGACCTCCATGCGAGGTGCTACATGCTAGCATCCATGGTGCCAGAGCTCGCGAGGAAGTATGAGTCTCGCGTGCATGCTTATGATATCGAGCATCATCTTGAAAGCATGTACAGTGAGAATACTAGGGCATCGAGGTACTCTGCTACCAAGGAGTTGATCACCATGAGGCCGCGTGAAGGGGCTTCGGTCCACGAGCACGGTCTCAAGATGATCACTCTCCTTGAGAAGTTGGTGAGCCTTGATGTCACCCTCCCGGCCGAGCTCTCGGTGGATCTGATCCTACTGTCCCTTCCTAGTTCTTATGAATCGTTCATAGTGAACTTCAAGGAGAATGGGATTCTGTCTCAATGGACTCCTCCTGGAACTCCTCAACTTAATGGAGTTTCCGAACGTCGGAATCGAACACTGTTAGACATGGTTCGATCTATGATGGGGTTCACCGAGCTACCGGCATACCTGTGGGGTCATGCACTCCTAACTGCCGTGTATTTGCTGAATAGGGTTAACACCAAAGCAGTTAACTGCACACCTTATGAACTTTGGCACTCCAGGAAACCCACGTTTAAACATATTAGGATATGGGGTTGTCCCGCTTACGTGAAGCGGCTAGTGGGAGATAAGTTGGATAGAAAATCCGACTTATGCAATTTTGTGGGGTATCCCGAGGATTCCATGGGATACGAATTCTACTATGTTTCTGAGGCAAAGGTGTTCGTCTCGAGAAATGCCGTGTTCCTTGAGAAGGAATTTTTATCGGATAGAAAAGGGCAGTGTAGTTGATCTCGAAGAAGTTCGAGAACCACAATCTGAAGTTCAAGCACAACAATCAGATAATGAACCAATTCAACAAACCACTAGTATACCTCCTGAACCGTCGCTGCGTAGATCCGAAAGAGTTCGGAGAGCGCCCGATAGGTTATTCCTCGTTGATGAAGTTGACCAAGGATGTGATCCTAGAACTTTCAACGAAGCTGTATCGGATACATACAAGGGATATTGGCTTAATGCCATGAAATTCGAAATGGACTCTATGTACTCCAACAAGGTATGGACCTTGGTAGATCCACCCGAGGGAATCGTTCCCATAGGCTGCAAGTGGATCTATAAGAAGAAAATTGGAGTAGATGGAAAGGTATCGACCTACAAGGCTAGATTGGTAGCGAAGGGTTATACTCAAAAGCAAGGAGTTGACTATGAGGAAACCTTCTCTCCAGTTGCTATGCTTAAGTCCATTAGGATTTTGCTGGCCATCTGTGCGTGGTATGACTAAGAGATATGGCAAATGGATGTGAAGACCGCTTTCCTTAATGGGGACATTGAGGAAGAAATTTACATGGTGCAGCCGGAAGGCTTCATATCTTCTGGAGATGAGCAAAAGGTTTGCAAACTCCAGCGATCAATTTATGGATTGAAACAAGCATCCCGTAGTTGGAACAAAAGGTTCGACACAACTATCAAAGAGTTTGAATTTGTGAAAAACCCGGAGGAACCTTGTGTCTACAAGAAGGTTAGTGGGAGTGCAGTGAATCTCCTTGTACTTTATGTTGATGACATACTACTCATTGGGAATGATGTAGGGATGTTACTGTCAACTAAAGTATGGTTATCCACACGTTTCTCGATGAAGGATTTGGGAGAAGCATCCTACGTATTGGGAATACTGATCTATAGAGATAGATCGAGGAGATTACTTGGCTTGTCCCAATCCATGTATATAGACACCGTTCTTAAACGGTTTAGCATGGAAGAATCCAAGAAGGGATTCTTGCCAATGTCCCATGGGGTTCGTCTCTCGAAATCCATGGGTCCTCAAACGCAAAAGGAAATCGAGGAGATGAAAAGGACACCTTATGCATCCGCTATAGGAAGCATAATGTATGGCATGCTATGTACACCACCTGATATTGCGTATGCTGTGAGCGTCACAAGCAGATATCAATCCGACCCCGGCCCAGCCCATTGGAAGGCTGTGAAGGACATTCTCAAGTACTTACGAAGAACTCGAGATTTGTTTTTGGTCTATGGGGATACCGAGTTGAAATTAGAAGTGAAACACGTTGGTTTTTCTACCAAAAGTGTTTTTAACTCTCTTACTTTCAAACTAAATTTTAGTTATGACTTAGTGGGCTAAGTGTTATGACTTAGTGGGCTAAGTAGTGCTTAGTGGGATTAAGTATGGATATTATTCTAACTCCTTAAACTAACCCACTAACCCATTTTCTTGAGTGCTCTTGTGGTTGGTTTTCTTGCAGATAATGGGCTGAGTAGTGGAAGCTTGGAAAGTATATAAATACCAAACTCAAGACTCAAGAAATGTATAGATTCGAAGAAACAAAAAACCGAGTGCTGAAGTTTATCTACGAGAGTTTTAGTGTGTTTCTAGGATCTATTGTACGTACTCCTTACGAGTACATTATTTGAAATTTAGAATTTTTAATATTTCTCTTTTTGTTTCTAGATTTGAATGTAAGAATGATCATGAGAATGATTCATTCATAAGGAAGAAGTTTTCGTACATCTTCTATTTGTATTCTTGGAATACTGTTTGTTTAATATAATTTTTCCGTCCTGTAAAGGGCAAGTTCACAAGTTTTTATTTGTGAACATTTTAATATCTGAGTATTGTCTTTATATAGTTATTTTTCCGCTGCATGTTAATTTAAGTGTTATAACACTTAAGACAACATCTCTGTATTAAACGACTTCGGGACCATAAATTCTTTCAATTGGCATCAAGAGCCAACACTTGACGTATACTAAGTGTTTGTTCCTATTTCCTTTACAGAAACGAATTCGTGATGGATAATCAGTTGACTGCTTCTATGCGACCTCCTGTACTTGATGGCACAAACTACACCTACTGGAAAGTCAAGATGAGGGCGTACATCCAAGCCATTGATGAGAGAGCCTGGAGATCTATTCTTACTGGATGGAAGCCACCAACAATCAAAAATGCGGATGGGGATGTATTTCCAATACAAGAATTACGGTGGACAGCAGACGATCTATCAAATGCCAATCAAAACTCAAAGGCGTTAAATGCAATCTTTAATTCAGTAGATTTAACAATGTTAAAATTGATTTCAGTATGCATGGGAGGTTCTTCAGCTACATTGTGAAGGATCAGACAGTGTCAGAAGAACTAAGCTCAGACTACTCTCTTCCAAATTTGAGAGACTAAGGATTGAAGAAACTGAAACAATTTCTCAGTACAATGAGAAATTGATTGATTTAGCAAATGAATTTCAATTCTTAGGTGGTCCTTTGAGCAACGAGACACTGGTGAATAAGGTATTGAGAACTCTTCCAGAAAGATTCAGCATGACAGTTACTGCTATTGAGGAGGCCAAAGACACATCATCTCTACGCCTGGACGACCTAATTGGTAGCTTAAAGTCTAGAGAGATGAACTTCGAAGATTAAAGAAAGGAGAAAGGTAAGGCTATCTCAAATGCACTCCAGACAGAACTAGAAAAGAATGAAGTTGCTACGGAATATGATGATGATGCAGAGGAATGTCTCAACAATGTGGCATTTCAAATCCAAAAATTCAATAGGGCATACAGACCAAGTGGAATCAAGCCCAGACAGTTATTTCCTGAAGGCTCTCCACAAAATCGACAAACTCAGCCCCGGAACAGATCTATTCCACAGAGAACATTTCCTCAAACATCTTCTCAAAACACTTTAAAAAATTCTTCATTTATTCGTTCAAATTCTGAACCACCTAACTTGGATCATATTAAATGCAGGGCATGTTCAGGATTTGGACATTATGCTAATGAATGTGCAAATACCTTGAGAAGAAGATGAATGAGTCTGATTTGTGCTTTCAGTGATGAGGAGGAAGAGCAATCTGAACAAACAGAGGAGCAGCAATCTACTAAACAGGCTCTTTCTGTCAGATATATCACTGAAAATTCTTCTGAAACAGAATCACAAGGAGTTTCTCTAGATGCTGCAACACTTTCTGAAACACTTTCAGGAACTGAAATTTCTGAGTAAGATGAAAACCATTATACATGTTTAAACTCTATTTCCTTGAATGCAGAAGAATCAAGTAAAGAAGTAGTTAGAAATGAGGAAGAAATGTGCAAGAAGTTGTTCAGTGACTTGGAGAAGAAGACTCAAGCTCTAGATGCAACCAACAAGGAAAATTCTTCCCTCAAAGATACAATCACACATTTGGAGGTTGGAATCACCAAGAAAGATCTTGAACTGGCAAAGGTGAAAGATGAACTCAAAGAAGCAACTCTAGCAATCAAGAGGATGAATACCGGCACAACTAAACTTGAAGAGATTGTGTCACTGGAAAAGTATAACAAAAATGAAGGTCTAGGGTTCAAAAAATAAGTGAAGAAATACAAGCCAGCAAAGAAGAAGGAAATTGTATTTGTAAAAGAGAAGGGTTCAAATGGAAGAGAATGCATAAACTCCACAGTCACCACTCCAGAGTCCAGAATAAGGGGATACATTTGTCATTACTGTTTCTCACCAGGACATATTCGTCCATTCTGTGAGAAACTAAGTACTGACAAAATGTTGTATAGGATGAGTCGCAACACTCCAGGGAACATCTCCAAGAAAAAGGTAGAATTTACCAAAAAAGAGTGTAGAATATGGACTCCCAAAGGTAAACTCATGTGCAAAGCAGTATACACTTCTTTAAATGCTAACATTTCAGGTTCATGGTACCTTGATAGTGGATGCTCTAGGCATGACTGGAACAAAAGAATTCCTATCAAACTATCATACACTCAATGGAGGACGTGTAACCTATGGAGGAGGAGCTAAAGGCAAAGTGGTTGGACGTGGAACACTCAGTATTGAGGGACTTCCAAAACTTTCAAATGTCCTACATGTTGAAGGATTGGGGTCAAATCTCATCAGTATCAGTCAATTGTGTGATGATCTTGTTGGAGTAGGTGACCAACAAGCCAACTTGTGGCTGTGGTCTTTCCTTTTATCTTGTAATAAAACAATCGTTTTTCGTTCGTAATAATAAAATACTTCATTTGGCATTCTATATCTGTTATCCCATGCAAGTAGCATAGATATAGTCCTAACGAGTTACTCTATTACTGTGAGTTGATCTAGGAGAATCGTGAGATAACTCAGCAATGTAATGTAACTGTTAAACCTTGTTCCTAGTCGATGGGTTACGCCAATAATGAGGATACCGGCCTTTCCCTTTTGAGACTAGCACTTAGTGTATGTGTACTGCGTCTCATCAGTCCTCGGTGTTGTGACATCGGCATACTTGAGTGGGTGCTCATACTGGATGAGTTCACTGAACTCCCTCGCCCTAGAAATCTATAAGTGGTTCTCATTCATCGAGTAATAGGTTTCTAAGATATAGTTGTACACCATTAGTCCTTAAGACCTAGACATCACCGTGACTTCACTAGAGGACCGATTGCATCGTGACCTGTCCCTGAGTCCCACCGCGGACCACACCAAGGGCCAACGTTCGTGCAATCCGAAATATAGTGTGAAGTCTGTGTATTGTAGTAGGGGATTCGAGCGCTTGAGTAGTCATGGATGTCCTGTGTGTTCTGACGGTTTATAATCCATGGAATCTCTGGCCAGAGTTGATAGTGGGGTGATTAGGGAAATGTGTTTCCCTAAGTCGCACACGAACGGATTTATAATACCTAGAACGTTCGCACGGTTATTGAACTTTATAAGAGGTCTCGGTGAACCAATGCCTCTAGTTCAATCGGGACATGTGCTATGAAGGGATCGTACTGTACGCTAACTATATCATAAGGTTCTTGCAGGCACTTCATTTGTATCTAGGGAATCATGATGCGTAGTTGCTAGACGCCAATCTTGATTCGTTGGGCACCGATTTGATCGGGGATTAGGTAAAATGAGTTTTACTCTAATCGGGACTCTTGGGAGGAGTTCGTATAAGAACAATGTGTTGTTCGAATCACAAAGAGTTGTGAGCCCACGGCTAGCATACACCTGAACCATTGAGGGTCACACTTCTCGTGTAATATAGATCCTTGATAACAACAAGCATAGATTAATGTGTTAATCTTTGAACGATTGGATGTCGATATGATTGAATCCAAGATTCGTAATTGTGGATTGCGAATCGGAATAAACGTGGAGAAAGAGAGAAATGCGGAATTTAGTGAAGTTTCTAAATTGGGAAGTTTCCCGATTTAGCAGGACCAAGTTTCCTCGAAGAGGCACTCGTATCGACGAGGACTCTGAGCTCGTCACAAATATGATTTTGTTATAATTTTGTGGACGATCGTTTATTAGAAACGAGGCCGACGAGGGAAAGGGGTTAATGCATCAGTGGGTCAAGCCCAATGACTTAAGCCCACTAGGGTTGAAAACCCTAAGTATAAATAGACCTCAAAAAGAGTTTTGAGATAAGATTTTCAGCACCAAAACCCTAGCCGCTCAGCCCCCTTCGGCCGTTGCTGCCGCGCACGCGCCACCGCCGACCACCGCCGGAAACACCGCCGGTTTTCTCCTCTTCTTCTTTCGTTTTATTCGTGTTGTTATCTAACTCGTTTACATCTAGTGCTGTAGTTCGAGTGGGTTGAAAATACGAGGTGAAACCTAATTGGAGAGGAGCTGCTGCCCCGACGAATCCACACACCGCCGCACGCGCCGACACGCCGCTCACGCGCCGCCGCTGCCGCTGCCACGCGCCGCCGCTGCTGCTGCCGTTCGTCGCCGCTCGTTGCTTGCTGGATCAGCTCGTTCCAGCCGTGAATTGCAGCCCCGTGGATTGGTAATTAGCAGCTTGTACGTGACTCGTTCTAGGATTTCGATTCGTCGAAATCTCACGCTACAAGAAGTAATTAAATCGGAACTTCGTAATTCGATTCGAGCATGTTTGTATGATTATTAATTTGCGAGCATGAGTAATACGTGATTACATGTTTCGATTTTGTGAAATGAAGTATAAGCATGTTTCGTAATTTTCGGTTTTACGTGTTTTTCAATTAAATCGATAATTACCATATGTATGGCGGAAGCGTTAAGGTACGTTGACTATGTGATTAGTTTATACATGTAATCGAAACTAGTTCGATATAAAAATTTTAAATTCCGCTGCGTATACATGCACGATCCCCAACAGTGGTATCAGAGCCACGGGTTAATCGTTTATTTGTCAACGTGTTTATCGCTTTCGAAAGCATGCTTCGATTTGTTGAATTGTTGAATTTTTGGTGTTATCAAATTGGGTGGTTTAATATTAATTAAATATTTTGAATATTTCAGAAAATATAAAAGATTTTAATTTTGAAAAATTCGATTTTTTGCTGCTGTTTTTCAGCTGACCGAACCGGCCCGGTCGAACCGGTCCGACCGGTCCGGTCAGCAACAACAAAAAAAAAAAAAAAAAAAAAATCGTTTATTGATTTTCTGAGATTAATATTAAAATTAATTGATTTTTAATTTTTGAAATTATTTATCAATTAAACCCAATTAGATAATTGATCCATTAATTTAATTTGAATTCAAAGAATAGTGTTGGATTAATTAATTAATTTAATCGTTAAATTAGTTTAATTAATGGAACACAAATTAGATGGCAAATAATTAATGGGCTTAATTCTTATTTGAATGATTTATGAATGAAGGAGGTCCGTTAATTATATTTGCAATTTATCGTATTAATTAATTAATTCATGAGATGAATAATTGTGATTAAGTACGATGATGATCGTATGTCTCTCTTAGGATCAATATGCGTTTCCACATACCTAGAGAACATAGTTGTAGGATTCACAAACGATCATAACCTAAAACTTCCGATGAGCTAATAAAATTTAATAAATAAAATCCCTCATTCTTAATCAAGAATAATTATCAAGCTATAAAGAAAAACCAAATTGTTGAATTTTTCTTTCCTTCTACCAACAATTAAATTATGTGTAGCCTCTCATAATAGTGCAGTAAGCCGTGTTAGCGGGGAGTGCTATTGTGGGATAAGCTGTAATTTAATTGACATTAGATGGAGATACGGTCATAGATAAAATTATGTTGGATTAATGTGGTCGGCTAGATTAACTAGGGATTGCATTAGTTCGATATAGTTGGATCTATGACATCTCATATTGGTAGGCTAGACTTGACACACGAAGATTTTGATATTCGCTAGATTAACTTAGGTCATTATCAAGTGTGAGGTAAATCGATCTTTAGGGTCACATAGTGATGTGATTGATAGTACTCTACCTTTAGGCTAATGTAATCGGGATAGATTAACTACGGGTTACATTAGCGCTATTGGACCTAAAGCCCATTAAAGAAAAATAAGTTTTCTCGATTGTCTGCTAGAGGGTGGTGGAATTCGATAAAATTAGTGGGAGAACAATTAAAACATAAAAGTCCAAAATTTTAATTGTAACGATTATTACGAACTAAACTCTAATTATTGTCTTCTTTAAATTTTCTCAGCAACAATGTCCAAACATCCCCTTTCCTCAATCCTCGACCAAAACAAACTCACCGGTCCAAACTATTTGGATTGGCTTCGCAATCTGAAACTTGTGCTCCAAGTCGAGGAGCGTCTCTATGTGCTCAATGAACGTCCCCCCGCTGCTCTTCCTGCGACTGCTACTGCTGACGAGACTGCCACTTTCGAGGCATGGAAGAAGGACGACCTCCATGCGAGGTGCTACATGCTAGCATCCATGGTGCCAGAGCTCGCGAGGAAGTATGAGTCTCACGTGCATGCTTATGATATCAAGCATCATCTTGAAAGCATGTACAGTGAGAATACTAGGGCATCGAGGTACTCAGCTACGAAGGAGTTGATCACCATGAGGCTGCGTGAAGGGGCTTCGGTCCACGAGCACGGTCTCAAGATGATCACTCTCCTTGAGAAGCTGGTGAGCCTCGATGTCACCCTCCCGGCCGAGCTCTCGGTGGATTTGATCCTACTGTCCCTTCCTAGTTCTTATGAATCGTTCATAGTGAACTTCAACATGAACAAGCTCGATCCACCATTGGATGAGTTGTTGAACATGTTGGTCAGCTATGAGTCCACAATCAAGAAGGAGAAATCTGTTCTCCTAGTTGCTCCTTCTGCAAAGAAAGGTTCTTTCCAGAAGAAAAGGAAAGAAAGGAGTTTCGGCCCGAGCAAGAAACTTGAGAAGGGCGAGTCGAGCGGAGTGAACAATGACAAGGTCACCAAGCAAGTTGATGACGCTTGCCATCATTGTGGAAAGAAGGGCCATTGGCGACGCAACTGCAAGGCTTACCTCGATCAGAAACGTTCTGAAAAGGGTACGTATTTAGTTGAAGTTAATTTGTCCGTTAAATCTTCTGCTTGGGTATTGGATACTGGTTGTGGCTCACATCTTTGTAATGATTTGCAGCTCATGACAAGAAGTAGGAAGCTTAATGTGGGTGAGACCTACCTAAGAATGGGCAACGGAGCAAGGGTTGCTGCTGAAGCCATTGGGACAATTTATCTTTCTGCTTTGGATTCAAGTTTTTCTATTGTTTTGAACAATTGTTTATTTGTTCCGTCACTTATTCGAAACCTTATTTCTATTCCTGTTTTGGATAATGAAGGTTTTACTTTTGGTTTTGGAAATTCGATTTGCATTATACAAAAGGATCAAAATGTGATTTGTAAGGGACAACTTATAAACAACTTGTATGAACTAAATCCAAATGAAATACCAATTAACGTTATATCAGCAAAACGAAAAGATATAAGTCTTAACCCCGCACAACTTTGGCACGCTCGACTGGGTCACATTTCCTTGAGAAGGATGAACAAGTTTGTAAGTGAAGGAATGTTCTCCTTGGAGGACGTGAAATCACTTCAAACTTGTGTGTCCTGCCTTAAAGGAAAAATGACCAAGACTCCCTTCAAAGGGAAGATGGAACGAGCCGAGGGTCTTTTGGATTTGATCCATTCAGACGTGTGTGGTCCACTAAGCGTTAGTGCTAGGGGTGGTTTTAACTACTCCGTTACCTTTACCGATGATTATTCTAGGTATGGTTTCGTGTACTTAATGAAGTATAAGTCTGAAACTTTTGAAAGGTTCAAAGATTTTAGACACCAAGTAGAAAACCAACTCGGTAGACGTATTAAGAAACTACGATCCGATCGTGGTGGCGAATACTTAAGTACTGAGTTTATAGACTATCTTAAAGAGAATGGGATTCTGTCTCAATGGACTCCTCCTGGAACTCCTCAACTCAATGGAGTTTCCGAACGTCGAAATCGAACACTGTTAGACATGGTTCGATCTATGATGGGGTTCACCGAGCTACCGGCATACCTGTGGGGTCATGCACTCCTAACTGCCGTGTATTTGCTGAATAGGGTTAATACCAAAGCAGTTGACTCCACACCTTATGAACTTTGGCACTCCAAGAAACCCACGTTTAAACATATTAGGATATGGGGTTGTCCCGCTTACGTGAAGCGGCTAGTGGGAGATAAGTTGGATAGAAAATCCGACCTATGCTATTTTGTGGGGTATCCCGATGATTCCATGGGATACGAATTCTACTATGTTTCCGAGGCAAAGGTGTTCGTCTCGAGAAATGCCGTGTTCCTTGAGAAGGAATTTCTATCGGATAGAAAGGGCAGTGTAGTTGATCTCGAAGAAGTTCGAGAACCACAATCTGAAGTTTAAGCACAACAATCAGATAATGAACCAATTCAACAAACCACTAATATACCTCCTGAACCGTCAGTGCGTAGATCCGAAAGAGTTCGGAGAGCGCCCGATAGGTTATTCCTCGTTGATGAAGTTGACCAAGGATGTGATCCTAGAACTTTCCTGATACTTTATGTTGATGACATACTACTCATTGGGAATGATGTAGGGATGTTGCAGTCAACTAAAGTATGGTTATCCACACGTTTCTCGACGAAGGATTTGGGAGAAGCATCCTACGTATTAGGAATACAGATCTATAGAGATAGATCGAGGAGATTGCTTGGCTTGTCCCAATCCATGTACATAGACACCGTTCTTAAACGGTTTAGCATGGAAGAATCCGAGAAGGGATTCTTGCCAATGTCCCATGGGGTTCGTCTCTCTAAATCCATGCGTCCTCAAACGCAAATGGAAATCGAGGAGATGAAAAGGACACCTTATGCATCCGCTATAGGAAGCATAATGTATGGCATGCTGTGTACACGACCTGATATTGCGTATGCTGTGAGCGTCACAAGTAGATATCAGTCCGACCCCGGCCCAGCCCATTGGAAGGCTGTGAAGGACATTCTCAAGTACTTGCGAAGAACTCGAGATTTGTTTTTGGTCTATGGGGATACCGAGTTGAAATTAGAAGGCTTCACAGATTCTAGTTTTCAATCGGACGTGGATGACTCGAAGTCAAACTCGGGGTATATATTCAAAGTCAACGGGGGTGCCGTGTGTTGGAAGAGTTCCAAACAAGGCACGACGGCTGATTCCACCACCGAGGCTGAATATATTGCAGCATCAGATGCTTCAAAGGAAGGGTCATGGATTAGGAAATTCATCCAAGAGTTGGGTGTATTTCCAAACGCTAGCGATCTAGTACGGCTGTACTGCGATAACAATGGAGCCGTAGCGCAAGCTAAGGAACCGAGAGCTCATCAGAAGTCGAAGCACGTGTTGAGAAAATACCATGTGATCCGAGAGATCATAGAGAGAGGTGAAGTCAAGCTAGACAGAGTCACCTCGGAGGACAATATTGCAGATCCCTTCACCAAGCCATTGTCAGGATCAGTCCACGAGAAACATCGAGAGTCGATGGGACTTAGATTTATGAGTAGTTGGCTTTAGGTCAAGTGGGAGATTGTTGGAGTAGGTGACCAACAAGCCAACTTGTGGCTGTGGTCTTTCCTTTTATCTTGTAATAAAACAATCGTTTTTCGTTCGTAATAATAAAATACTTCATTTGGCATTCTATATCTGTTATCCCATGCAAGTAGCATAGATATAGTCCTAACGAGTTACTCTATTACTGTGAGTTGATCTAGGAGAATCGAGAGATAACTCAGCAATGTAATGTAACTGTTAAACCTTGTTCCTAGTCGATGGGTTACGCCAATAATGAGGATACCGGCCTTTCCCTTTTGAGACTAGCACTTAGTGTATGTGTACTGCGTCTCATTAGTCCTCGGTGTTGTGACATCGACATACTTGAGTGGGTGCTCATACTGGATGAGTTCACTGAACTCCCTCGCCCTAGAAATCTATAAGTGGTTCTCATTCATCGAGTAATAGGTTTCTAAGATATAGTTGTACACCATTAGTCCTTAAGACCCAAACATCACCGTGACTTCACTAGAGGACCGATTGTATCGTGACCTGTCCCTGAGTCCCACCGCGGACCACACCAAGGGCCAACGTTCGTGCAATCCGAAATATAGTGTGAAGTCTGTGTATTGTAGTAGGGGATTCGAGCGCTTGAGTAGTCATGGATGTCCTGTGTGTTCTGACGGTTTATAATCCATGGAATCTCTGGCCAGAGTTGATAGTGGGGTGATTAGGGAAATGTGTTTCCCTAAGTCGCACACGAACGGATTTATAATACCTAGAACGTTCGCACGGTTATTGAACTTTATAAGAGGTCTCGGTGAACCAATGCCTCTAGTTCAATCGGGACATGTGCTATGAAGGGATCGTACTGTACGCTGACTATATCATAAGGTTCTTGCAGGCACTTCATTTGTATCTAGGGAATCATGATGCGTAGTTGCTAGACGCCAATCTTGATTTGTTGGGCACCGATTTGATCGGGGATTAGGTAAAATGAGTTTTACTCTAATCGGGACTCTTGGGAGGAGTTCGTATAAGAACAATGTGTTGTTTGAATCACAAAGAGTTGTGAGCCCACGGCTAGCATACACCTGAACCATTGAGGGTCACACTTCTCGTGTAATATAGATCCTTGATAACAACAAGCATAGATTAATGTGTTAATCTTTGAACGATTGGATGTCGATATGATTGAATCCAAGATTCGTAATTGTGGATTGCGAATCGGAATAAACGTGGAGAAAGAGAGAAATGCGGAATTTAGTGAAGTTTCTAAATTGGGAAGTTTCCCGATTTAGCAGGACCACTAAAGTGGAAGTTTCCAATTTCGGAAATTGAAAATTTCGAAGAGGCACTCGTATCGACGAGGACTCTGAGCTCGTCACAAATATGATTTTGTTATAATTTTGTGGACGATCGTTTATTAGAAACGAGGCCGACGAGGGAATGGGCTTAATGCATCAGTGGGTCAAGCCCAATGACTTAAGCCCACTAGGGTTGAAAACCCTAAGTATAAATAGACCTCAAAAAGAGTTTTGAGATAAGATTTTCAGCACCAAAACCCTAGCCGCTCAGCCCCCTTCGGCCGTTGCTGCCGCGCACGCGCCACCGCCGACCACCGCCGGAAACACCGCCGGTTTTCTCCTCTTCTTCTTTCGTTTTATTCGTGTTGTTATCTAACTCGTTTACATCTAGTGCTGTAGTTCGAGTGGGTCGAAAATACGAGGTGAAACCTAATTGGAGAGGAGCTGCTGCCCCGACGAATCCACACACCGCCGCACGCGCCGACACGCCGCTCACGCGCCGCCGCTGCCGCTGCCACGCGCCGCCGCTGCTGCTGCCGTTCGTCGCCGCTCGTTGCTTGATGGATCAGCTCGTTCCAGCTGTGAATTGCAGCCCCGTGGATTGGTAATTAGCAGCTTGTACGTGACTCGTTCTAGGATTTCGATTCGTCGAAATCTCACGCTACAAGAGGTAATTAAATCGGAACTTCGTAATTCGATTCGAGCATGTTTGTATGATTATTAATTTGCGAGCATGAGTAATACGTGATTACATGTTTCGATTTTGTGAAATGAAGTATAAGCATGTTTCGTAATTTTCGGTTTTACGTGTTTTTCAATTAAATCGATAATTACCATATGTATGGCGGAAGCGTTAAGGTACGTTGACTATGTGATTAGTTTATGCATGTAATCGAAACTAGTTCGATATAAAATTTTTAAATTCCGCTGCGTATACATGCACGATCCCCAACAGATCTACGTGTTCAATTTGATAAATACTGTTGTTCTGTGTTTGATAATCAAAATCATTGTGTGCTGATTGGTTCCAGGTCAATGGATAATTGTTATCAAACAGGTGATACCATCTCATGCAAGAGCTCGAGAGTAAGTGAAGTAGAGTTGTGGCACCAGAAACTAGGACATACAAACTTCAAAAATCTGAAGCTGCTCAACAAGTACAATGCCATAAGAGGAATTCCAGATCTCAAGATCAAAGACATTCCTATATGTGGAATGTGCCAGAAGGGAAAGCAAACTAGAGTGCCACATAAGGTGTTACAACTCGTTGGTACCACCATTTGTTTTGAACTTGTACATATGGATCTTATGGGTCCTATAGAGGTAGAAAGTCTAGGTGGTAAAAAATATGTTTTTGTGTGTGTTGATGACTTTTCAAGATATACTTGGGTGTATTTTTTAAGAGAAAAGTCTGATACTTTTGAAGTTTTCAGAAATTTGTACAGGTTTGTTAGAACTCAATTTCAAGTATCTATTCGTAGAATAAGGTCTGATCATGGAAAAGAATTTGAGAATGCTTTATTTCTTGCCTTTTGTAATAAAAAAGGGTATAAAGCATGAATTTTCTGCTCCAAAAACTCCTCAGCAAAATGGTATTGCTGAAAGAAAAAACAGAACTATCCAGGAGATGGCTAGGGTAATGATGAGTGCAAAAAATCTGTCTAAAAGGTTTTGGGCTGAGGCTGTCAACACAGCCTGTCACATCTCAAATCGTGTGTATCTAAGATTAGGGTCTATGATGACTTCATATGAAATTCTTTATGGTAAGAAACCTAATCTAGAATACACGCATGCGTTTGGATGTGTCTGCTATGTCCTAAATGATAGAGATCATCTAGCTAAATTTGATTCAAAAAGTGATTTGAGTTTGTTTATGGGTTACTCTAATAATAGTCTGTAAAATTCTGATAGATATTATAATATTTTGATTGAATAATATTAGGGTTTAAGAGAAATTGGGGTAAAAGGGGGAGAGAAATGAAGAAGAAGAAGAGATGAAATTCTGAAAATTGGTCATGCCTTTCTCATTTCCTCACAGCACCTTATAACAAACTGCTGACAATACAAGTACGGAATAATTAAATAAAAACATGAAAATAAGGAAAATGACAAAACATAATAATAAGTTTAGACTAATAGGCTCAGGTGCTGTCTGCCCATTTAATTCATCCGAAAACCTCCTTTTCCAGCCCAACAACAATCTGCAAGCCCGCTCCTTCCTTTCTATTTGGCCCAAATATCACCGGCCCATTCCCTTCAATTGTCTGCAACTCTACTAACTCCGAAACGACGTCGCTCGTTTCAATCCCCTTCTCCTCCAATTTTGCCCTAACCCTCGATTTCTTCCTTGATTTCTTCGATCCCCATTTCAGATCTTCCGTGAACGTAACATTACCCCCCGGCGAACCAAATCCTTGTCCCCAAGGATTAAAAGATGGAAATTTGCCTCTTAATTCGTCAACGCATTCCCAAGTAGCTCCTTCGATTCCAGAATCAGACCATTGCACCAAGACTTGTGCCATCGGTTTATCCCCAACTGATAACTTGCGAAATTCCAAGGCAGCGATTGGAAAAGTAGTGATCTTTCCTTCAATATCGGCGAGAGGCAAGTGCGGGCTAGGTATGTGCTTCGAACTGAGTTTCGGCTTGAGTAAGGATACATGGAAAACATCATGTATTTTTGAATGTGCTGGTAAGTTCAATCTATAGGCAACCTTACCAATCCGTTCCTTAATTGTGTAGGGGCCAAAATAACGGTTGGACAGCTTGAGATTCCGGCGCAGGGCCACGGTATTTTGGCGGAAAGGCTGTAATTTCAGGTAAACTTCCTCCCCTACCTCGAACTCTCTCTCAATCCTTCGGTTATCTGCATAAAATTTCATCCGCTGTTGAGCATTGGTTAGATTTTCTTTAATAAGCTCCAACGCGCGATTCCTCTCCTTAATAAGATCCCCTACTTCCAAATTAGTTGCATCTAGATATGAGCCCATTGATAAATTTGGTGGTTTGTAACCATACAGTGCCTGAAAAGGTGACATTTTTAGGCCACTATGGTAGTTAGTGTTATACCAATACTCAGCAAGTGTGAGCCATTTCATCCACTTGTGAGGGTGTTGCCTAGTGAAACACCTCAGGTAGGTCTCCAAACACTGATTGAGTCTCTCAGTTTGACCATCACTTTGAGGATGATAGGCAGTAGATAGATCCAATCTAATCCCCAACAGTTTGAATAGCTCAGCCCAGAATTGGCTAGTAAAAATTTTATCCCTGTCAGTGACCAAACTAACTGGAGTGCCATGTAATTTAAAAATATTATCCAGGAAGAGTTTGGCTATGGTTGGGGCTGTGTAGGGGTGTGAAATAGGAATGAAATGTCCATACTTGGTAAACCTGTCAATTACCACTAGTATGACATTCTTACCGTCTGATTTAGGGAGCCCTTCCACAAAATCCATACATATGTGAGACCAAGCCCCTTGTGGGATTTCCAAAGGCTCCAGCAGCCCAGGGTAAGGGTTTGTTTCATGTTTAGCCCTCTTACAGATGTCACAACAGTTAACAAATTCCATCACTTTCCTTTTTAAATTTGGCCAATAAAACAGGGTCTTAACCCTATATAAGGTACCAGTAATACCAGAGTGACCTCCCAAAGCAGTGTCATGTAAGCTCTGTATTAATTTGGTCCTTAAATCTGGCACATTTCCAGTGCAAATTCTCCCCTTAAACATGAGTATACCTTGCACCACAGTGTAGTCTGGGTAGGATTGACTATCTATACTCTTAGCAGCAAAAATTTTCTTCAATTCATCATCCTCTTGATAACTAGCTATAACCTCTACCATCCATTTGGGCTGGACAGTTGACACAACATGGCATTCATCTGTGCCATGTTCCCTTCTGGATAAAGCATCAGCCACTCTATTCTCAGCCCCTTTCTTGTACTCAATGTCATAATCCAGCCCAATCAGCTTTGCTATCCACCTCTGTTGCAGAGCTGATGTGAACCTCTGCTCCATGATATATTTAATACTCTGTTGGTCAGTTCTGATGGTGAAATGGTGCCCCTGTAGGTAGTGTTTCCATTTCTGAACTGCCATAAGCACTGCAATAAACTCTCTTTCATAGATTGATAGGGCTTGATTCTTGGCACTCAAGGCCTTGCTGAGGAAAGCTATGGGTCTGGAGTTCTGCATCAGTACTGCCCCCAAGCCAGTGGAACTAGCATCAGTTTTTACTACAAAAGGCTTAGAAAATCAGGCAAAGCCAACACTGGGGATGATGCCATAGCTTCCTTAAGTTTTTGAAATGCCTCTTCAGACTCTTCACTCCATCTGAACCCACCCTTTCTTAGCATTGCAGTCAATGGTTTACTGATCAACCCATAACCCTTAACAAATTTTCTGTAGTATCCTATAAGGCCTAAGAACCCCCTCAACCCCTTGACAGTTGTGGGCTTGGGCCATTCCAGCATTCCCTTAATCTTTTCAGGGTCAGTAGCCACCCCCTCAGCACTAATCACATGCCCCAAATACTCAATAGCATCTTGCCCAAACTGACACTTGCTTTCTTTTGCAAATAAACTACGCTGCCTCAAAATAGCAAGGGTTGTTTGCAAATGTTGCATATGCTCTGACCAACTCTTACTATAAATCAGAATATCATCAAAGAAAACTAATATGAATTGCCTGAGGTGAGGAGCAAATACCTGATTCATCAAGGACTGGAATGTAGCAGGAGCATTACAAAGGCCAAATGGCATTACTAGGAATTCAAAATGTCCATGATGTGTCTTGAATGCTGTCTTATAAATGTCATCTTCCTTCATTCTGATTTGAAAATACCCTGACCTCAAATCCATCTTAGTAAACCATTTAGCACCATGAAGCTCATCTAACAGCTCATCAATTATAGGTATGGGATAATCATGTTTAACTGTTAAGGTATTTAAATACCTATAATCTACACACATCCTCCAACTGGAATCTTTCTTTTTAACCAATAGCACAGGAGATCCAAAAGGGCTCTGACTATGCCTAATAGTTCCATTAACCAATAATTCTCCCACAATTTGTTCTATCTCATTTTTGAAAGCACAGGAATACCTGTATGGGCATAACTGTTTAGGGATAGCATCAGGCTTCAAGATAATCTGATGTTCCACACCCCTAACTGGTGGTAAACCCTTAGGCTCTTCAAAAATATCCTTGAATCTCTTCAGTATGCCCTCCACCTCCTTATTAACATTGTGAGAGATCACTGATTCCACAATGGAGAATACTTGTTCTACTTCTCCTCCCTTGTCCTGATGTATAAGTTTGTACAAAGAATCAGCAAACACCAACTTCGAATCTACATTCTTTGCTTCTGTAATCATCACTTTGCTTATCCTACAATTCACCTCAATACACCTTGCCTTGTAATAAAAAACCACTGGGCTGCAACACAACAACCAATTGCAGCCTAAAATGATATGATACCCCTCCAACTTCAGTACTCTAAGAGGAAATGTGAATTCCTTGCCTTGCATTTCCCAATGGAAATCAGGGGCCATCTTGTTGCTAAACAACTTTTGACCATTAGCAACAATAACAGATAAGGGTGATGAAGTCACCACAGGGCTCTGCAACTCTTGTGCTAACCCTTCAGAGATGAAACTATTAGTAGCACCTGTGTCAATTAAAAGAGTGAGTTGCCTCTCTCCACTCTTACCAAAAACCTTAATAGTGTTTATACCAGAGCTTCCTAATAGAGCATTCAGAGAAATCTGAACCTCTTCAGTCACTGGTACCTCTTCACTTGCACAAACCTCAGTAGATGCTTGATAGTATTGTTGTTCCTCCTCTTCAGACATCAGCTGGTATAATGGGCTGCCTTTGCACTTATGACCAGGGGCATATTGTTCATCACAGTTGTAGCATAACCCTCTAGCTCTTCTAGATCTCATTTCTGCTAGTGTCAACTGAGTCCTGGGTGGCATAAGTGCTGGGGGTGGGTAATGATTGGACCTAACAGGTGTATGGATTGGGGGTGTATGTCTAGTATGAGGCTGTTGCTAGGACCTCCTCTGTGGTGCAGGAGAAACACCTGCATTCCTGGTACTTGCTCTGGCTCTCTTAGTAATAGCCTCCAGGGTGGCTTCCTGCCTCCTTACCATCTCAATAGCATGCTGCAAATCCCTTGCCTCAAATAGTGAAAACAAGCTTCTAATGTCCTCAGGCAAACCACTCATAAAGCAGTGTATTAGGTAAGGTTCATCATAGGTCCTGGTGTTGAGCAGTTGTAGGTAACACCTCAACTCCTCAAACTTTTCAATATAATCCTCCAAACTAGTGGTGACCTTGAGCTTTAGAAACTCAGTTATCACTTGTCCCTCTCGCAACTCCTCAAACCTGGTAGAAACTAGATCTACAAATTTTTCCCAAGTCAGTTCACTCATCCCTTGTGAAACCTGACTAAACCATACTGCAGCTTTCCCATCCAAATGGATAGATGCCATGACTACCCTCTGTTTATCAGGTATATTAGGTATTAGCTGGAAATAACCATTGCACCTCAACAACCAAGCCCTAGGGTTGGTGCCATCAAATCTTGGAAATTCAATCCTAGGTGTAGGGTTAAATCCTGTCTGAAACTGCTCCTCATTTCCTCTTGTTTCTTTAAACTTAGCCTGCCTAATTTCCTGATGGTTTCTTGTAACAGGTTCTGGAGATAATACCAAGGGAATGGTTCCACTGCCAGAAGATGAAGAAGCATTACCAAGAACAGACTTGTCCTTGTTGTAATACTCCTGCCTTTCAACCACACCAGCCATCTGGATCTGCAGGGCCTCCATGGATTTCTGCATCTGCACATGACTATCATTCAGTGACTTAGCCAGTAGGTTGATCTGTTCTTGCAATACTGTCTCAATATTATCCACTTTCTGTTCTAATGTTTTAGTTCTAGTGCCTTCAGCCATAATTTCCAGGAATTGTAACCTTGCTCCGGTAGCCAATTGTAAAATGCTGATAGATATTATAATATTTTGATTGAATAATATTAGGGTTTATGAGAAATTGGGGTAAAAGGGGGAGAGAAATGAAGAAGAAGAAGAGATGAAATTCTTAAAATTGGTCATGCCTTTCTCATTTCCTCACAGCACCTTATAACATACTGCTGACAATACAAGTACGGAATAATTAAATAAAAACATGAAAATAAGGAAAATGACAAAACATAATAATAAGTTTAGACTAATAGGCTCAGGTGCTGTCTGCCCATTTAATTCATCCGAAAACCTCCTTTTCCAGCCCAACAACAATCTGCAAGCCCACTCTTTCCTTTCTATTTGGCCCAAATATCACCGGCCCATTCCCTTCAATTGTCTGCAACTCTACTAACTCTGAAACGACGTCGCTCGTTTCAATCCCCTTCTCCTCCAATTTTGCCCTAACCCTCGATTTCTTCCTTGATTTCTTCGATCCCCATTTCAGATCTTCCGTGAACGTAACACAGTCATGCTTATAGAGTATATAACCTAAGAACTCGAACCATTATTGAATCTGTAAATGTGGTATTTGATGACTTTGCTGATCTCCGCAATAAAACCACTGAAGATGAAGTTGATGACCTGATTGCTGAAGGAGAAACAACCGGAGGAGACACTACTGTCACAGATGCTCCAGATATAAACAGTCCAGTTTCAAGAGAAGAAGGTGTGAGCCAAGTGTTACCACATCTGACTCAATACATCCAATAGAGAGCACATAAGCTGAATTGCAGCCAACCTATGATGTCTGCAGAAAGGAACCATCAAGTAGAATCCAGAAAAATCACCCCTCTACTCAAGTTGTGGGAGATATCTTTGATGGGATAAGAACCAGAAGAAAAGAGAGAGTGAATTACAGAGATATGGTAAGATTTGCAAATTTATCTTCTGAATGTGCACTAACTGGAACTACTTTCTTTGTGTCTTCAGTTGAACCAAGGAATATTGCAGAAGCTCTGAAGGATGAATTCTGGATCAATGCAATGCATGAAGAACTGAATCAGTTCATCAGAAATGATGTTTGGTACTTAGTTCCCAGACCAAGCCATGTAAATGTGATAGGAACTAAGTGGATTTTCAAAAACAAAACTGATGAAAAAGGTACAGTGGTTAGAAATAAGGCTAGGTTAGTAGCACAAGGTTATAATCAAATTGAGGGTATAGACTTTGATGTAACTTTTGCTCCAGTAGCTAGAATTGAATCTATTAGATTACTTCTTGCTATAGCCTGTTTTCTTAAAATCAAATTGTATCAGATGGACATAAAAAGTGCATTTCTGAATGGTGTTCTAAATGAAGAAGCATATGTAGAGAAGCCCAAGGGTTTTGAAGATTCTGCCAAACCTAATCTTGTTTTCAAGCTTAAGAAGGCTCTGTATGGTCTTAAGCAAGCTCCTAGAGCTTGGTATCAAAGACTCACAGACTTCTTACTTGAAATACAGTTTAACAGAGGAGAGGCAGACAGAACTCTATTTGTTAGAAGAACAAATAACCATATCATTATTGTACAAATATATGTTGATGATATTGTGTTTGGTTCTACCGGTGCTAACCTTTTACAGTCTTTTGTAGATTCTATGTCTCACACTTTTGAAATGAGCATGGTAGGAGAGTTGAATTACTTCCTAGGACTCCAAATCAAACAGGCAGGTGAAGGAATTTTTGTAAATAAAAAAAAGTATGCTCTCAATCTGGTCAAAAGGTTTGAGTTGGAGTCAGCTAAGCACATGAAAACTCCAATGGGTTCAAGTCAAAAACTGTCCAAGGATGATGTTGCTGAAGATGTTGACAGCACCCTTTACAGAAGCATGATTGGAAGCCTTTGTATCTAACAGGAAGCAGGCCTGACATTATGTTTAGTGTTTGTGTGTGTGCCAGGTATCAAGCTAATCCCAAAGTCACTCATCTTACAGCTGTGAAGAGGATTATTAGGTATGTTGCAGGTACAATAAACTTAGGGATTCAGTTTTTCAAAGACACTAATACAAATTTGATAGGCTTTAGTGATTCTGATTGGGCTGGGGATATTAGTGACAGAGAAAGCACCTCAGGTGCATGTTTCTTTTTGGGGAATAATCTGGTTTCATGGTTTAGTAGAAAACAAAATTGTGTATCACTTTCAACAGCTGAATAAGAATATGTAGCTGCTAGAGGATGTTGTGGTCAACTAATTTGGACGAAACAAATGTTGGGGGATTATGGGTTAACCAGTGACATCCTGACCATATATTGTGATAATTCAAGTGCCATTGATATTTCAAAAAGTCCAGTTCAACACTCACGAACCAAACACATAGATATTAAACATCATTTTATTCGTGATATAGTCGAGAAAAATATAGTGTGCTTAAATTACATTCCTACAGAAGATCAGCTGGCTGACATCTTTACTAAGGCATTAGATTATGAGAGGTTTTCCAAACTTAGGAAATCTCTCGGGTTGTGTACTCAATAAACATGTCCTGAAATATGTTGCAGCACCTCATTCAATATCTTAAGCTGCAACATAATTTATTGAAGCTTAGCTTCTTTAAATAATGACTTCACTGTGATAGATCATTCTCTAAATAAGTAACTGGAAGTCTTTCACCTTGAAACGTGATCATGCTTCATGTAAACATTCAGAGAACAATTATAATCACATAAGTCAAACTCCTCTATTTTGATAGTCATATCTTAGTAACTGAGGAACCTTCAAACTGAACACTTGATCATGTTCCATGTGAATTGTTTGACTTGAAAATAAGAGTTTTATTTAACAATAAAAAAAATAAAAAAATCTATGCATGTTAGCAAATTTTTTTTCTCACACTATTAATCATTAATAGATGTGTTTTCTATTTTTGTGAAAATTTCGTGAGTGCTACTGCTACAATTTTTATTATTTTATTTTTGAATTATCACTATTTATGTGGGTCATGGGGTTCATGGGTTAGTCTTTTATCTTCCACTAAGTCCACTCCTTATTGTGCCATGTGTCACGTTTTGCGTTAAACTGCCAAATAAACCTTTATTCTTCTTAATCACACTTTCTCCAAGAAAAACGCACACCACTTCTTCACCTTCTCCACTTAATTTTTTTCAGCAAAAATTAGGGCTTATAAATTTCGTGCTTCATCTTTCGAAAATTCACACTCAAAAATCAAAAGCACAAGAAGCATTTTTTCTTTATCTACTGTATCATGGCATCTCCTCCTAGAAATCCTCTTCCAGCCGACGGTGATGTCCACAACGATGCTGCAGCACCTGAACCAGCAGACCCAAATCTTGCCATCATTGTTCATCCTGTCAACCTTGAAGCTATGCCGATCAGTTTTATTGAACCAGGAGATGAGCTGAATCCGATTGACCCAGACAACTTTGAGTACGTGGGTCCCTCTTCCACTGCAGGAAGGTTTCCAACTCGCCGGTCCAAGCGCTTGAATCCCTTCCCAGATCTGAATACTGCTGGGTCACAACGCCGGAGGGGAGGAAACTCTCCCTGAAGAGGAGGCAAAGGAGGAAGAAGAGGCAACAGAGGTGGCCGTACTCCAGTTAGGCCAAATCCACCAAGAGGTCTTCATTTGGTTGATGAGGACACAGATGATGAAGAAGGAGATCCTAACTTTGCAGAACCAGAAGCCCAATCTCTCTCCTCAAGCTCCACTGAGTCATCGTCTAACGACTCACCTCCACCACCATCAATTCAGGGGGAGACTTCTCAGTCTAACATGGCAGCAGCAGCTTCTCAACACCCTTTTTCTGAAGATGTGGCTGCACATGTTCCAGAAGATGCTGCTGCACCCACTATCTCAGCCAATGTTTCTCAGAGTGCTGCTGAGGATGATGCTCCCTACCAGGATGAAGAAATGCCTGATTTTTCAGGGATGTCCTCTGCCGAGCATGTTGACATTCCCACTGTTGATGCTCAGGATTTCACTACCACTGAAGAAACACCCTCAACACCACATGCAGACCCTCTGGAAACTCTTGCAGAAGCAGCTGTTCAAGTGGATGCATCACCTCCTCAAGCTGAAGAACAAGAGAAAAGTGATGACAGCTGGGAGGTTCCCCTTGCCTCTTTTTGCTAAAATTTGCCCTCCACAGAGTCAGACAGTGACTCTTCTGAGGAATCCTCTCAGAAGGAAGAAGATGCTGCCCCACCTGTTGCATCACCTGAGCCAGCATACATTCCAGATGAGCTTGAAGACTCAGATGATGAGGAATCCGCAGAGGAAGAAGAGCCAGACTTGGATGGGAAGGATTTGTCAACTCCTTTTGAGGTAAACAATGCTTTCAGTCCTACTTTTAATTTTTGAATCTGATTCAAATTTGAGTCCTCAAATCATGAATTGCCAATTCATTGAGGAAAAGAAAATTTCCAAGGATGAGTTTGATAGACATAGGATCACTGCTTTTTTTGATCAAAGTAACATCCTTAGTCTAGTTGAGATTGCCTGTCCTTATGACCCCTCTGTTGTGAAGGAATTTTATGCCAATTTGCAAACCTCATTTTTAAAGAAAAATTCTCCAAACTTTGGCAAAGTTTTTGTACGAAATTCCATTTTCTTATTTTCTCCCAAAATTATCAACTCTCATTTACAAACTCCTACTGTGATTGATGAGGATAATTATGGTGATTTTACTGAGGTTTGTAAGACTCTTTCTGGCAATCGTCTAAAATCTTGGCCTGCTCACCCCAGAAAATCCAAAGTTTCTCAACTCACTGCATTTTATTATGTCATGTTCAGACTCACAGTGATGAATTGGATTCCATCCAAAAATGTCTCTGTGGTAACTAAACCTCATGCAATACTCATGTACAAATTGGGGATGGGATTACCAGTTGATTTTGGCAAACTTTTCTTTAATAATGAGTTTATTGCATTTACTACCCTTGTGAAATTTGCAACTGCGCAATTCCCCCCTGTCATAAAAAAATTAGCAAATACCCCCCTATGTTTATTTTTAGGATGCATACTCGACCCATTTAACTTTTGACCGTTGACCAGTTGTTAAAAGACAAAAATACCCCGACTAGGTTAAGCCTCAGGTTTTTACAAAATACAAAAATAATTTTAATTTTAATTCACTGCCACGTGCCACACCCAGCAATTATGAAAACAATTAAATTATTTATAAAATATTTTATTTTCAAAATGAAAAAAGTAGATATTAAATATAAATAAATTCAAAAAATAGAAAATGGAAAAATAGTTCAATTTTAAACAAAAAAAAATGCAAAATATATGTCAAATATAAAAAAGAAAAAGAAAATGGCATATCATCTTCTTCCCGTTAGCAGAACAGGGGAGACCTCACCATATCACCACCACATCTGCTCCGCCGCGGCCGCGCTACCACCACCATTACAGGTGTAAAACCAAATCCTCCACCGCCATCCAATTCACTATCCACGCCGCCTCTGCTCCAACCTGATGCCTAACAAGTAACAACCCATCTCCGTCATTGCACCATCATCCGAATTGATTTGACTGCTGGTTTTGTAGCCGATTTTGATAAATGGTTGTTGCTTAAATTTGATTCCTAGTTTTTCATCAACAAAGATGAATGTGGGGTTGGGGAGGGGGAGTGCTATTGGCGGCGGGATAGGGTTAGAATGAAGATTGTAATTAAGTTTTGTAAAATTGTAATTTAATCCCTCAAATTTTTGCAATGTTTTCACAAATTCAATTTAGTCCTTTAACTTTAAAAATTGTCAATTTAAGGACTGGGCTTTTCTTATGTCAAAAAACCCCTGGGGTACTTTTGTCATTTCATGGGTAGAAAAAGAAGAAAAAATCGCAGAAGGAGCGAGTGAAACACACGATCAGCTCCAAGGGGGGTTTTCGCCTTTGACTAATAAGCACAGGGGGATATTTGCTAATTTTTTTATGATAGGGGGGAATTGCGCAGTTGCGAATTTCACAGGGGTAGTAAATGCAATAAGCTCCTTTAATAATATAGGTCATCTTGCTCAGAAAATTTCATCCTCCACTCATCTTCTTTACCCTTCTCTCATCTACTCCATTTTACTTTCTCAAAATTTGGGCCAAGATGAATCAGAATATCTTCACACTCCACTTGGCATGATCTCTGTTTCTCAAGATTTTCTAAAATCTCCTCATGTCCAAGATCTTCCTTGGAATGGAGATAATTTCCTCTCAACTAAATCAGGTCAAAATAATCTTGGTATTGAAGGTGTTGCTCCTCATGTTGACAACATCCCTGACATTCTTGTTTCTGTTCCTAGAAATCTCTTGTTACAACAGCTTACTCACTCTCTAGCTCAGATTACTTATCACCAGTCCATGGTGGACATGCTTCAAAAAGCCCTTTCTGATCAAAAAGGGGGAGAAAAAGCTAGTCATGAAGTTGAAGCAGGAACTTCTCATCCTTTGGATGCCAGAGGCAGAAAGCAAGGAGTTAATGAAGAAGGAGCAAAGAATGAGGGTGAAGCTCAAGGAGCAGAGGAAAGCAGTGGATCCAGTGCTGATGATGGAGCAACAGCTGATACTGAGGAGACTTTGGATATTCTACTTTAATTATTTTTATGAACAATATTTGATTTTGTTCTGTTTTTATTTTCCCTCTGAACTTTTGTGTAGGACTGCACTTTGGTTGTTTCTTTTCTTTTAAATTGTGTTGGACTATCTTGCTGAATTTGTTTTGAATTGATTTTTCTATATTTTGTTTATTATCAAATTCAGGGGGAGTTCAAGCAATGTCTCAGGGGGAGTTTTAGCTAAAATTTAGTTTTGATCAGAAAGTTAAAAAGGGGGAGTTTGAAACACGTTGGTTTTTCTACCAAAAGTGTTTTTAACTCTCTTACTTTCAAACTAAATTTTAGTTATGACTTAGTGGGCTAAGTGTTATGACTTAGTGGACTAAGTAGTGCTTAGTGGGATTAAGTATGGATATTATTATAACTCCTTAAACTAACCCACTAACCCATTTTCTTGAGTGCTCTTGTGGTTGGTTTTCTTGCAGATAATGGGCTAAGTAGTGGAAGCTTGGAAAGTCTATAAGTACCAAACTCAAGACTCAAGAAATGTATAGATTCGAAGAAACAAAAAACCGAGTGCTGAAGTTTATCTACGAGAGTGTTAGTGTGTTTCTAGGATCTATTGTACGTACTCCTTACGAGTACATTATTTGAAATATAGAATTTTTAATATTTCTCTTTTTGTTTCTAGATTTGAATGTAAGAATGATCATGAGAATGATTCATTCATAAGGAAGAAGTTTTCGTACATCTTCTATTTGTATTCTTGGAATACTGTTTGTTTAATATAATTTTTTCGTCCTGTAAAGGGCAAGTTCACAAGTTTTTACTTGTGAACATTTTAATATCTGAGTATTTTCTTTATATAGTTATTTTTCCGCTGCATGTTTATTTAAGTGTTATAACACTTAAGACAACATCTCTGTATTAAACGAATTCGGGACCATAAATTCTTTCAAGAAGGCTTCACGGATTCTAGTTATTAATCGGACGTGGATGACTCGAAGTCAAACTCGGGGTATATATTCAAAGTCAACGGGGGTGTCGTGTGTTGGAAGAGTTCCAAACAAGGCACGACGGCTGCTTCCACCACCGAGGCTGAATATATTGCAGCATCAGATGCTTCAAAGGAAGGGTCATGGATTAGGAAATTCATCCAAGAGTTGGGTGTATTTCCGAACGCTAGCGATCTAGTACAGCTGTACTGCGATAACAACGGAGCCGTAGCGCAAGCTAAGGAACCAAGAGCTCATCAGAAGTGGAAGCACGTGTTGAGAAAATACCATGTGATCCGAGAGATCATAGAGAGAGGTGAAGTCAAGCTAGACAGAGTCACCTCGGAGGACAATATTGGAGATCCCTTCACCAAGCCATTGTCAGGATCAGTCCACGAGAAACATCGAGAGTCGATGGGACTTAGATTTATGAGTAGTTGGCTTTAGGTCAAGTGGGAGATTGTTAGAGTAGGTGACCAACAAGCCAACTTGTGGCTGTGGTCTTTCTTTTTTTCTTGTAATAAAACAATCGTTTTTCGTTCATAATAATAAAATATTTCATTTGGCATTCTGTATCTCTTATCCCATGCAAGTAGCATAGATATAGTCCTAACGAGTTACTCTATTACTGTGAGTTGATCTAGTAGAATCATGAGATAACTCAGCAATGTAATGTAACAGTTAAACCTTGTTCCTAGTCGATGGGTTACGCCAACAATGAGGATACCGGCCTTTCCCTTTTGAGACTAGCACTTAGTGTATGTGTACTGCGTCTCATCAGTCCTCGGTGTTGTGACATCGGCATACTTGAGTGGGTGCTCATACTAGATGAGTTCACTGAACTCCCTCGCCCTAGAAATCTATAAGTGGTTCTCATTCATCGAGTAATAGGTTTCTAAGATATAGTTGTACACCATTAGTCCTTAAGACCCAGACATCACCGTGACTTCACTAGAGGACCGATTGTATCGTGACATGTCCCTGAGTCTCACAGCGGACCACTCCAAGGGCCAACGTTCGTGCAATCCGAAATCTAGTGTGAAGTATGTGCATTGTAGTAGGGGATTCGAGCGCTCGGTTTATAATACAAGGAATCTCTGGCCAAAGTTGATAGTGGAGTGATTAAGGAAATGTGTTTCCCTAAGTCACACACGAACGGATTTATAATACCTAGAACGTTCGCACGGTTATTGAACTTTATAAGAGGTCTCGGTGAACCAATGCCTCTAGTTCAATCGGGACATGTGCTGCGAAGGGATTGTACTGTACGCTAACTATATCATAAGGTTCTTGTAGGCACTTCACTTGTATCTAGGGAATCATGATGCGTAGTTGCTAGACGCCAATCTTGATTCGCTGGGCACCGATTTGATCGGCGATTAAGTAAAATGAGTTTTACTCTAATCGGGACTCTTGGGAGGAGTTCGTATAAGAACAATGTGTCGTTCGAATTGTTGGATTTCGGGCACGCATACGCAGCGGAAAACAAAAATTTAATGTGATTTAAACGTCTTTAAAGCACACAAGCACATGCCCGACAAATTAAAATAAATTAATTGCGTACCTTTGCGCTTCCAGCGAAATTAAAAACAACATACATGCTAAATAATTTAATCGAATTTAAATCAATTAACATGCTCGCGTTTAAACCAAATAACATGCTTGCAGCGATTAAAACGATTACACATAATCACATAAAATCATACGAAAGCAAACATGAAAACATAGTTTAAACGTAAACGAATCGAAACAAGGGATTCGTGTGTTTACCTCTTGAAGCGTGAGGTAGGAGCGCTTAGCAAGTCGAGATTGCTACGGAAACCAATCCGTACAATCGGGGCAGCAGCGGTGCAGCGGCAGCAGCGGTGAAACGGCCACGGCGGCGCGTGAATCTCACGCGCGGTCTTCTTGGGCGGCGCGTGGGGTAGCGTGCGGCTTCGGCTCGTGCGCTGCTCTTCGATTCCTCGATCTTCGATCTTCCTCCTCTCGGATTTCACCTCGTATACTTCTATCTACTAAACACGTGGCACTAGACACGTAATAGTTAGAAAAACGGAAGAAAAAGAGAAGGAAAGAAGCTACCGAAACGATCGGCCGATGAGTGGCCGATTCCGGTGAGATTCCGGCGACGGCGCCGGTCACGGCCGCGGATGAGAGGGCGAGAGAGAGAGAGGTGGACGGCTGCTAGGGTTAGGGTTTTCACTTACTTGTGCAAGACCTATAAATCTTGTATTTATAGTGTCTTGCATAAAACCCTAGCGGGCTTAAGTTGGACCGGGCCCAACAGCTTAAGTTCGCTAGTACTTTTACTTGCTCGTTTCTCTCAATCCAATGATCGGAAAATTGCAACAATTACATTTTTGGAATCATTATAATATCCTCGTCATTACGAGTGCCATCTTTCATTTTCCAACTTTCCAAAAGTGGACACCCTAGTTCAGTACGCTTTCTAAATTTGGAAATTTCCCGATTTAGAAAGTTCACTAACACGTTCGCCTATTCTTTTCCTTTTCTTATTCTCATTCATAATTCCAAATGACGAACGTTTGACTCAATCATATTGACTTCCAATCATGCAAAGATAAACTATTTTATCTCTGACCGTTTATTCAAAGATCTCATGTGCACGAGCAGTGTGACCCTCGATGGTTCAGGTGTAAGCTAGCCGTGGGCCCACAACTCTTTGTGGTCAAAACTCGTCCCTTAGAGTTACGATTAAGATGAAGCTCGTTTAACCTTAATCACCCAACGAATCAAGATTGGCGTCTAGCAACTACGCGTCATGATTCCCTAGATACAAATGAAGTGCCTGCAAGAACCTTCAGATATAGTTAACGTACAGTACGGTCCCTTCGATTCATATGTCCCGATCGAACTAGAGGCATTGGTTCATCGAGACCTCTTTATATGTTCGATGACGGTGCGATCGTTCTAGGTGTTGTAATCGTCACGTGCATGACTTAGAGAATCGAATTCTCTAATCATCACTTAGTCAGCTCTGGCCAGAGACTTAGAATGATTACAAACTTTCAGAACACACAGAACATCCAAGACTATTCTAGCGATCGAATCCCCAACTACAATGCACAGACCTCCCACTAGATTTCGGACTGCACGAACACTGGCCCTTGGGATGGTCCTCGGTGGAACTCAGGGACAGGTCACGATACAGCTGGTCCTCTAGTGAAGTCACGGTGATGTCTAGGTCATAAGGACTAATGGTGTACAACTATACCATAGATATCTCTACTCGATTATTGGGAACCACTTAGAGATTTCTAGGGTGAGGGAGTTCAGTGAACTCGTCAACTTACGAGCACCCACTTATGCATGCCGATATCACAATACCGTTTACTGATGAGATGCAGTACACATACACTTAGTGCTAGTCTTCATGGGAAAGGCCGATATCCTCATTAGTGGCGTAACCCTTCGACTAGGAACACGTTTAACAGTTATAATACTTAAGTAAATATCTCACGATCCTAACGATCAATTACTAGTACTTGTAATAACTGTAAGGACTATATCTATGCTTGTGACAAAGGGACAAAGATATAGAATGCCAAGGTGTTTTATCATTAATACGAATAAAAGTTCGTTTATTACAATAACAAATACGAAAGACCACAGCCACATGTTGGCTTGTTGGTCACCTACTCTAACAATCTCCCACTTGACCTAAAGCCAACTACCCATAAATCGCAATCCCATCGACTCTCGATGTTTCTCATGGACCGATCTCGGTAAAGGCTTCGTGAAGGGGTCTGCAACGTTCTCTTCCGAGGTGACTCGTTCAACCTTAACTTCACCTCTATCAATGATCTCTCGGATCACGTGATACTTCCTCAGAATATGCTTCGACTTCTGATGAGATCGTGGCTCCTTAGCTTGCGCCACGGCTCTGGTGTTATCACAGTACAACGGTACTGGATCACTAGCATCAGGAATGACACCCAACTCTTGGATGAATTTCCTTATCCAAGTCCCCTCTTTTGCAGCTTCGGACGCTGCAATGTATTCCGCTTCAGTAGTGGAATCGGCCGTCGTGCTTTGCTTGGAACTCTTCCAACACACGGCACCACCATTAAGCGGGAATATAAATCTAGAGTTCGACTTTGAGTCGTCCACATCCGATTGAAAACTAGAGACGGTAAAATACTCTAATTTCAACTCGGCACCCCTATAGACTAAAAATATATCCTTAGTCCTTAGCAAGTACTTGAGGATATCTTTCACGGCTTTCCAATGAGCCGGGTCGGGGTTAGACTGATATCTGTTTGTGACACTCACAGCATACGCAATATCGGGTCTCGTACATAGCATGCCATACATTATGCTTCCTATGGCAGAAGCATAGGGCGTCCTTTTCATCTCCTCGATTTCACTAGGTATTTGCGGACACATAGATTTCGAGAGACGAACCCCATGGGACATTGGCAAGAATCCCTTCTTGGATTCTTCCATGCTAAACCGTTTCATAACGGTGTCTATGTACAGGGTTTGGGATAACCCAAGCATCTTTCTTGCTCTATCTCTATAGATGCGTATTCCTAATACGTAAGATGCTTCTCCCAAATCCTTCATTGAGAAACGTGTGGACAACCATGCTTTCGTTTGCTGCAACATTCCCACGTCATTCCCAATGAGTAGAATGTCATCAACGTAAAGCACTAAAAATATTACTGCCCTCCCACTAACCTTCTTGTATACACAAGGTTCCTCCGGATTCTTCTCAAAATCAAACTCTTTGATAGTTGAGTCGAACCTAATGTTCCAACTACGGGATGCTTGCTTCAATCCATAAATGGATCGCTGGATCTTGCAAACCTTTTGCTCACTTCCAGAAGATATGAAGCCTTCCGGCTGCGCCATGTAAATTTCTTCCTCAATATCTCCATTAAGGAAGGCGGTCTTCACATCCATTTGCCATATCTCGTAGTCGTACCACGCAGCTATGGCCAGCAAAATCCTAATGGACTTCAGCATCGCGACTGGCGAAAAAGTTTCCTCATAGTCAACACCTTGCCTTTGAGTGTATCCTTTTGCTACCAATCTAGCTTTATAGGTCGATACCTTTCCATCAACTCCAATTTTCTTCTTATAGATCCACTTGCAGCCTATAGGAACAATTCCTTTGGGTGGATCTACCAAGGTCCATACCTTGTTGGAGTACATGGAGTCCATTTCGGATTTCATGGCAGTTAGCCAATGTCCCATGTCCGCATCCGATACGGCCTCATTGTATGTTCTTGGATCTCGTCCAAGATCAACATGATCTTCATCATTTTCGAGGAGGAATAACCTATCCGGCATTTTCCGAACTCTTTCAGATCTACGTACCGTAGGTTCAGAAGGTATATCAGTGGTTTGTTGTATTGGTTCGATTACTTGTTCTTGCGTTTGAACTTCACTTTGTGGTTCTTGAACTACTTCAAGTTCTATCATGTTGCCTTTTCTATCGGATAGAAACTCCCTTTCCTAAAAGGTGGCATTTCTCGAAACAAACGTCTTTGCTTCTTTGACATAGTAGAACTCGTATCCCATCGAGTCTTCGGGATACCCCACAAAATAGCACAAGTCGGATTTACTATCCAACTTATCTCCCACTAATCGCTTCACATAAGCGGGACAACCCCATATCCTAATATGTTTGTAGTTGGGTTTCCGGGAATGCCAAAGTTCATAAGGTGTGGATTTAACTGCTTTGGTGTTAACTCTATTCAGCAAATACGCGGCAGTACGAAGTGCATGACCCCACAAGTATGCCGGTAAGTTTGTGAACCCCATCATTGATCGAACCATATCTAATAAAGTTCGATTCCGACGTTCGGAGACTCCATTAAGTTGAGGAGTTCCCGGTGGAGTCCATTGGGATTGTATCCCATTCTCTTTTAGATAGTCAATGAACTCGATGCTCAAGTATTCTCCACCACAATCGGATCGCAGCTTCTTAATACTTCGTCCGAGTTGCTTTTCCACTTCGTGTCTAAAATCTTTGAACTTTTCAAATGTTTCAGACTTGTACTTCATCAAGTACACATATCCATACCTAGAATAATCGTCGGTAAAGGTAGAGAAGTAGTTATATCCACCCTTCGCACTAACACTTAGTGGACCACATACGTCTGTATGGATCAAATCCAAAAGACCCTCGGCTCGTTCCATTTTCCCTTTGTAGGGTGACTTGGTCATTTTCCCTTTAAGGCAAGATTCACAAGTTTGTAGTGATTTCACGTCCTGCAAAGAGAACAATCCTTCACTGACAAAATCGTTCATCCTTCTTAAAGAGACATGACCTAATCTAGCGTGCCAAAGTTGTGCGGGGTTTTGATCTATCTCCTTACGTTTTGCTGAAATAACATTAATAGGTATTTCATTTGGATTTAGTTCATACAAGTTGTTTAATAGTCGTCCTTTGCAAATTAAATTCTCATTCTTTTGCATAATGCAAATCGAATTTCCAAAAACAAAAGTAAAACCTTCAATATCTAATACAGGAATAGAAATAAGGTTTCTAATGAGCGACGGAACAAATAAACAATCGTTCAAAACAATAGGAAAACTAGAATCCAAAACATTTAAGTAAATTGTGCCAATGGCTTCAGCAGCAACTCTTGCTCCATTCCCCATCCTTAGGTAGGTCTCACCCGCTCTAAGTCTTCGACTTCTTGTCATTAGCTGCAAATCATTGCACAAATGTGAGCCACAGCCCATATCCAATACCCAAGAAGAAGAGTTGACAGACAAATTTACGTCAATGAAATACGTACCCTTTTCAGAACCTTTCTGCTTTAGGTAAGCCTTGCAGTTGCGGCGCCAATGTCCTTTCTTTCCACAGTGATGGCAAGCATCATCAACTTGCTTACCAACCTTTGCTTTGGGGCCTCCACTACCTTCACCCACTTCAAACTTGCTGTTTGGGAAGGGAACTCTTTCCTTTCTCTTCTTTTGGAAAGAACTCTTCTTTCCAGAAGTAGCAGCAATGAGAACAGACTTCTCTTTCTTAATGGTGGACTCGAAGCTGACCAACATGTTCATTAACTCGTCCAAGGGAGGATCTAGTTTGTTCATGTTGAAGTTCACTATGAACGATTCATAGGAACTAGGAAGAGACAACAGGATCAAATCTGACGAGAGCTCGGCCGGGAGGGTGACATCAAGATTCACTAGCTTTTCAAGGAGAGTGATCATTTTGAGACAGTGCTCGTGGACCGAAGTCCCTTCGCGCAGTCTCGCTGTGATCAACTCCTTTGTAGCAGCGTACCTCGATGCCCTAATATTCTCACTATACATGCTATCGAGATGAGCCTTTATATCGACAGCATGCATGTGAGACTCATATTTCCTCGCAAGCGCGGGCTCCATGGCGCCTATCATATAGCACCTAGCATGAGTGTCATCTTTCTTCCAAACTTCATAAGTTTCCTTTTCAGCATCAGTCGCTGTGGCAGGTATAGTGGCGGGAAGCCTCTCGTTCAAAACATAGAGATGCCCCTCAACAGTTAGCACAAGCTTAAGACTACGCAACCAATCTAGGTAATTAGGGCCATTGAGTTTATTGTCGAGGATTGACATTATGGGATTCTTAGACATGATTATCTGAGACATATAGAGAAGAGGATTATTAGAGATTCGCGTTAAATGATTGTTACAATTAAATGTTTGGACTTATGTTATTTAATTGTTCTCCCACTAATTTTATCGAGTTCCACTTCCTTCTAGTAGACAAACGAGAAAACTGATTTTTCTTAATGGGCTTTAGGTCCAATAGACAAATATAACCCGTAGTTAATCTAGCCCGATTATATTTGCCCAAAGGTAGATCACAATCAATCATATCCACAATATGACCCTAAATAAAATTTTCCTCACACTTGATAATGACCTAAGTTAATCTCGTGAATATCAAAATCGTCGCGTGTCAAGTCTAACCTACCAATCAAAGATGCTCATAGAACTTGATTATGCCAAACTAATGCAGTCCCTAGTTAATCTAGCCGACCACGTTAATTCAACATTACCCTTTTCTATGGCTACCTTCATCACTATGTCAATTGAATTACAGCTTACTCTACCATAGCACTCCCCGCTAACACGGCTTACTGCACTACAGTAAAGGGCTACACATAATCCAACCGTTGGCAGAAGGAAAGAAATAACTCAACAGATTGGGTCATTCTTTATAGCTTGAAATGATTCTCAATTAGATTAAGAATGAGGGGTTTTATTAAAAGTTTTATCTCATCAGAAGGTTCGGATTGGTCTATGTGATTCCTACATCTATGTTCTCTAAAGGTATATGGAAACGCATATTGTCCTAAGAGGAACATATGAACTAACTATATAATTAATTACATTAATTAATTATCGGGTTTTTCAAAATAATTATAGAACCTCAACTAGAATAAATCATTCATATAATGTTGAGGTACTACTAATTAAGTTGAACTTCTAATCAATATTATATTTGTGTTCTATTAATTGAAATCAATTTAACAATTTCAATCAATTTGATTAATCTAACACCTATTTACTAAAATAGATGATTGTTGATCCAATTATCTAATTGGGATTAATTGAAAATAATTTTCCAAAAATTAAAATCAATTTGTTTTAAGTTTAATTTTAGAAATCTGAAATAATTTTATTTATTTATTATTTTTTTTTTTCAGTGAACCGGTTCGGCCCAACCGGTCTGACCGGTTCGGACCGAAGCGGTCCGGTTCTGTCCGGTCCAGCTGACCCAAATCAGTGGGCCGGGTCAGTCGGACCGGGAACCGGTCTGACCGACCCGAATCCACGTGGATTCGGTCAACTAAATCGTGCACAACCATCGAACCGGCCGGTTCGACCGGTTCGATCCGATTAACTAAAAAACCGATGTTTTAAAAACAATTTCAGATCCGATTTTCCAATTTTAAACAATTTTAAAGCTGGAAAAATTCTAAACAATATTTGAAAAATATTTTAAACTTACCAAAACTCCCAATTACATAATACAACAATCACTACTTTAATAAATCGAACATGCATAAAATCATAGCATATTATACGACGCAATTAATTACGCAACGAGCTCTGATACCAGTGTTGGATTTCGGGCACGCATACGCAGCGGAAAACAAAAATTTAATGTGATTTAAACGACTTTAAAGCACACAAGCACATGCCCGACAAATTAAAATCAATTAATTGCGTACCTTTGCGCTTCCAGCGAAATTAAAAACAACATACATGCTAAATAATTTAATCTAATTTAAATCAATTAACATGCTCGCGTTTAAACCAAATAACATGCTTGCAGCGATTAAAACGATTACACATAATCACATAAAATCATACTAAAGCAAACATGAAAACATAGTTTAAACGTAAACGAATCGAAACAAGGGATTCGTGTGTTTACCTCTTGAAGCGTGAGGTAGGAGCGCTTAGCAAGTCGAGATTGCTACGGAAACCAATCCGTACAATCGGGGCAGCAGCGGTGCAGCGGCAGCAGCGGTGAAACGGCCACGGCGGCGCGTGAATCTCACGCGCGGTCTTCCGGGGCGGCGCGTGGGGTAGCGTGCGGCTTCGGCTCGTGCGCTGCTCTTCGATTCCTCGATCTTCGATCTTCCTCCTCTTGGATTTCACCTCGTATACTTCGATCTACTAAACACGTGGCACTAGACACGTAATAGTTAGAAAAACGGAAGAAAAAGAGAAGGAAAGAAGCTACCGAAACGATCGGCCGATGAGTGGCCGATTCCGGTGAGATTCCGGCGACGGCGCCGGTCACGGCCGCGGATGAGAGGGCGAGAGAGAGAGAGAGGTGGACGGCTGCTAGGGTTAGGGTTTTCACTTACTTGTGCAAGACCTATAAATCTTGTATTTATAGTGTCTTGCATAAAACCCTAGCGGGCTTAAGTTGGACCGGGCCCAACAGCTTAAGTTCGCTAGTACTTTTACTTGCTCGTTTCTCTCAATCCAATGATCGGAAAATTGCAACAATTACATTTTCGGAATCATTATAATATCCTCGTCATTACGATTGCCATCTTTCATTTTCCAACTTTCCAAAAGTGGAAACCCTAGTTCAGTGCGCTTTCTAAATTTGGAAATTTCCCGATTTAGAAAGTTCACTAACACGTTCGCCTATTCTTTTCCTTTTCTTATTCGCATTCATAATTCCAAATTACGAACGTTGGACTCAATCATATTGACTTCCAATCATGCAAAGATAAACTATTTTATCTCTGACCGTTTATTCAAAGATCTCATGTGCACGAGCAGTGTGACCCTCGATGGTTCAGGTGTAAGCTAGCCGTGGGCCCACAACTCTTTGTGGTCAAAACTCGTCCCTTAGAGTTACGATTAAGATGAAGCTCGTTTAACCTTAATCACCCAACGAATCAAGTTTGGCGTCTAGCAACTACGCGTCATGATTCCCTAGATACAAATGAAGTGCCTGCAAGAACCTTCAGATATAGTTAACGTACAGTACGGTCCCTTCGATTCATATGTCCCGATCGAACTAGAGGCATTGGTTCATCGAGACCTCTTTATATGTTCGATGACGGTGCGATCGTTCTAGGTGTTGTAATCGTCACGTGCATTACTTAGAGAATCGAATTCTCTAATCATCACTTAGTCAGCTCTGGCCAGAGACTTAGAATGATTACAAACTTTCAGAACACACAGGACATCCAAGACTATTCTAGCGATCGAATCCCCGACTACAATGCACAGACCTCCCACTAGATTTCGGACTGCACGAACACTGGCCCTTGGGATGGTCCTCGGTGGAACTCAGGGACAGGTCACGATACAGCTGGTCCTCTAGTGAAGTCACGGTGATGTCTAGGTCATAAGGACTAATGGTGTACAACTATACCATAGATATCTCTACTCGATTATTGGGAACCACTTAGAGATTTCTAGGGTGAGGGAGTTCAGTGAACTCGTCAACTTACGAGCACCCACTTATGCATGCCGATATCACAATACCGTTTACTGATGAGATGCAGTACACATACACTAAGTGCTAGTCTTCATGGGAAAGGCCGATATCCTCATTAGTGGCGTAACCCTTCGACTAGGAACACGTTTAACAGTTATAATACTTAAGTAAATATCTCACGATCCTAACGATCAATTACTAGTACTTGTAATAACTGTAAGGACTATATCTATGCTTGTGACAAAGGGACAAAGATATAGAATGCCAAGGTGTTTTATCATTAATACGAATAAAGGTTCGTTTATTACAATAACAAATACGAAAGACCACAGCCACATGTTGGCTTGTTGGTCACCTACTCTAACACGAATCACAAAGAGTTGTGAGCCCACGACTAGCATACACCTGAACCATTGAGGGTCACACTTCTCGTGTAATACGGATCCTTGATAACAATGAGCATAGGTTAATATGTTAATCTTTGCAAAGTTGGAGGTCAATATGATTGAGTCCAAGATTCATGATTGTGGATTACGAGTCGGAATAAACGTAGAGAAAGAGACATGCGGAATTTAGTGACCTTTCTAAATTGGGAAGTTTCCCGATTTAACAGGTCCACTGAAGTGGAAGTTTCCACTTTGGAAATTGGAAATTTCGAAGAGGCACTCGTATCGACGAGGAATTTAAGCTCGTCACAAGTATAATTTTGTTATAATTTTGTGAACGATCGTTTGCTAGAAACGAGGCCGACGAGGGAATGGGCTTAATGCATCAGTGGGTCAAGCCCAATGACTTAAGCCCACAAGGGTTGAGAACCCTAGTATAAATAGACCTCAAACAAGAGTTTGAGTTTTAATTTTTTTACTCGCACAACCCTAGCCGTCCAGCCCTAGCCGCCCAAGCCTCTCGGTCGCCGCTGCCCCGCCGCACCGGCGCCGTTCGCCGCCGAAAACCGCCGGTTTTCTCTTCTTTTTCTCTCTTATTTCCCTTGTTATCTAACCCCTTTGTATCTAGTGCTACAGTAGGGGGAGATCGGTTTATTCGAGGTGAAACCTGATTGGAGAGGAGCTGCAGCCCCGAAGACATCGCTGCACCGCCGCTGCACCGCCCCACGCGCCGCCGCCGCTAATTCGCACGCGCCGCCGTCGCCTCACCGTCGGACCGGCTGCTGTTTGGTGGTATTCCTGCAGCCCCTAGGAGTGGTATAACGCAGCTTGTACGGGTTTGAGTTCGGATTTCGATTCGTCGAAATCTCACGCTACAAGAGGTAATTAAATCGGAACTTTCGTAAATTTGATTTGAACATGTTTGTGTGAATTTTAATTTACGAGCATGAGTAATATGTGATTACGTGTTTCGATTTTTGCAATATGATGAACAAGCATGTTTTATATTTTTTCGGTTTTACATGTTTTAATAAAATAAAAAATTACCATGTGTATGGCGGAAGCGTTAAGGTACGTTGACTATGTGAATAGTTCATGCATGTGATCGAAACTAGTTCGATCTAAAATTTTAAATTCCGCTGCGTATACATGCACGATCCCCAACAAATCCCACCTCCATAGGTCTTCAACCGGCGATGTTGCTTCCCGGAATCATAACTTTTGGTGCCGATTTCATACGGTTGGTGCGTATTTCGACGACAGTGGGTCTTGTCGGAGGTGTAATTTGTGTTCCGGCGGTCGGAATTTGATGGGCTACCCACCGTTGGACCTCTCTCGTCGAGATCTATTTTTATGGCAATTACGTTCAATTTTTATTGTCAGATTAATGTTTTTTAATTTTTTTCATTTGCGAGCGCGAAATCGGTGGTTAGCGGCGGTTAGGGTTTTGGTAGGAGGCGTGGTAGGAGGCGCTTGGGGTGAGGATTCATTGACGGTTTGGTCTAAAACTCGTAGCATTTGACAACTATGGCGTCTCTCTCTGTATATCTCAATCTCGTAGTGTTTGTTGATTTTTGTGTGTTTTGATGTTTGTTTAATTTTTGTTGATTTGCACTAACATAATTATTTTTGGTATGATTTGCAATTGCAGCTTAATGGAAGCTTCATCCTCTCCTTGAAGGTGTCAAAAAATTTGGTTGAAGTTATATCTGCTTCAAGTTACAGTGTTCCACAGACTGTATACATTCCGGTAAATTGCTATACATTACTAGTTACATACGGAAAGTAAGAATTCTTAGCACAAGCTAATTCCATAAGAAGAAATAATAAAAAAATTATAAAAACATTAAAATAAATAAATAAATATATTAAAAAATAAAATAAAATAAATAAATAAATAAACTAATTCCATAAGAAGAGGAGTAATGCTTAGCTCGAAGCTAATGCCAAAACGAAAGTAAGAATGCTTAGCAAAAGCTAATTCCATAAGGAGAGGAATAATGCTTAGCTCGAAGTTAATGCCCAAAAGGTAAGTAAGAATGCTTAACACTAGCTAATTCCATAAGAACAAAAATGCAAAACAAATTAATTTTTTTATTGAAATAAAATCAAAATAAAATATAAAAAGATAGAAAAAAAATAAATAAATAAAAAGCTAATTCCTTAAGAAGATGAATAATGCTCAGCTCGAAGCTAACGCCAAAAGGAAAGTAAGAATGGTAAGCTACAAGCTAATGTCAAAACGAAAGTAAGAATGTCTAGCACATGTTAATTCCAAAAGGAGAGGAATAATGCTTAGCTCAACGCTAATGTAAAAAAATGGTAAGAAAGCTTAGCACAAGCGAATTTCATAAGGAGAGGGCCAATGCTTAGCTCAAAGCTAATTCCATAAAGAGAGGAATTATGCTTAGCTCAATGCTAATGCAAAAAAGAAAGTAATAATGCTTAGCTCGAAGCTAATGCAAAAAAGAAAGTATGAATTCTTATCTCAAAACTAATACCAAAAAGGATGTAAGAATGCTTAGCACAAGCTAATTCGAAAAGGAGATGAAGAATGCTTCGATCAAAGCTAACGCTAAAAGGAAAATAACAATGCTTAGTTCAAGCTAATTCCATAAGGAGAGGAAGAAAGCTTAGCTCGAACCTAATGCCAAAAAGGAAAGTAAGAATGTTTAGCACAAGCTAATTGCATAAGGAGAGGAATAATGCTTATCTCAAAGCTAATGGAAAAAGGAAACTAAAAATGCTTACCTCGAACCTAATGCCAAAAGAAAAGTAAGAATGCTTGGCAAAAGCTAATTCCATAAGAAGAGGAAGAATGCTTAGCTCAAAGTTAATGCCGAAAGGAAAGTAAGAATGCTTGGCGAAAGCAAAGTAAGAAGAGGAAGAATGCTTAGCTCGAAATTAATGCCAAAAGGAAAGTAATGTAAGAGTAGGTGACCAACAAGCCAACATGTGGCTGTGGTCTTTCGAATTTATTATTGTAATAGACGAACCTTTATTCGTATTAATGATAAAACACCTTGGCATTCTATATCTTTGTCCCTTTGTCACAAGCATGGATATAGTCCTTACAGTTATTACAAGTACTAGTAATTGATCGTTAGGATCGTGAGATATTTATTTAAGTATTATAACTATTAAACGTGTTCCTAGTCGAAGGGTTACGCCACCAATGAGGATATCGGCCTGTCCCATTAAGAGACTAGCACTTAGTGTATGTGTACTGCATCTCATCAGTAAACGGTATTGTGATATCGGCATGCATAAGTGGGTGCTCGTAAGTTGACGAGTTCACTGAACTCCCTCACCCTATAAATCTCTAAGTGGTTCCCAATAATCGAGTAGAGATATATATGGTATAGGTGTACACCATTAGTCCTTATGACCTAGACATCACCGTGACTTCACTAGAGGACCAGCTGTATCGTGACCTGTCCCTGAGTTCCACCGAGGACCATCCCAAGGGCCAGTGTTCGTGCAGTTCGAAATCTAGTGGGAGGTCTGTGCATTGTAGTCGGGGATTCGATCGCTAGAATAGTCTTGGATGTCCTGTGTGTTCTGATAGTTTGTAATCATTCTAAGTCTCTGGCCACAGCTGACTAAGTGATGATTAGATAATTCGATTCTCTAAGTCATGCACGTAACGATTACAACACTTAGAACAATCGCAGCGTCATTGAACAAATAAAGAGGTCTCGATGAACCAATGCCTCTAGTTCAATCGGGACATATGTATCGAAGGGACCGTACTGTACGTTAACTATATCTGAAGGTTCTTGCAGGCACTTCATTTGTATCTAGGGAATCATGACGCGTAGTTGCTAGACGCCAATCTCGATTCGTTGGGTGATTAAGGTGAAACGAGTTTCATCTTAATCGTAACTCTAAGGGACGAGTTTTGACCACAAAGGGTTGTGGGCCCACGGCTAGCTTACACCTGAACCATCGAGGGTCACTCTGCTCGTGCACATGAGATCTTTGAATAAACGGTCAAAGATAAAATGGTTTATCTTTGCATGATTGGAAGTCAATATGATTGGTTCCAACATTCGTAATTTTGAATTATGAATGAGAATAAGAAAAGGAAAAGAATAGGCGAACATCTTAGTTGACTTTCTAAATCGGGAAGTTTCCAAATTTAGAAAGTGCACTGAATTAGGGTTTCCACTTTTAGAAAGTTGGAAATTGAGAATTGGCACTCGTAGTGATGAGGAAATTATAATGATTTCGAAAATGTAATCGTTACAATTTTCCGATCATTGAATTGAGAGAGACGAGCAAGTAAAAGAACTAACGAACTTAAGCTGTTGGGCCCGGTCCAACTTAAGCCTGTTAGGGTTTTATGCAAGACACTATAAATACTTGATTTATAGGTCTTGCACAACAATAAGACCTAACCCTAACCCTAGCCGTCCCTCTCTCTCTCGGCCACTCTCTCCCGCGGCCACCACCGCCGTCGCCGCCGCCGTCTTGCCGGAATCGGCCATCTGTTGGCCGATCCCCTTCGGTATTCCTTTCCTTCTTTCATTTCTTCCGTTATTTCTAACTATTACGTGTCTAGTGCCACGTGTTTAGTAGATCGAAGTATACGAGGTGAAATCCGAGAGGAGGAAGATCGAAGATCGAAGAATCGAGGAGCAGCACACAAGCCGAAGCCGCACGCATCCCCACGCACCGCCCGAAGACCGCACGTGAGTCACACGCGCCACCGTGGCCCTTCTCGCCGCTGCAGCCGCTCAACCGCTGCTGCCCCGGATTGTACAGATTGGTTTCCATAGCATCCCGCCACGAAGTCGAGCATAACTTTTCATGCGGCCTCCAAATCAACAGGTTCTGGTGGCATTAGAAAGCTATTTCAACTGGCTGCAAATCCTGTCTAACGTCAAATTTCCAAATTCGGACTCGAACATGGTCGAAATTGGATTCCAAAAGCGATCAAGCAAATACGTGCTACAGTTCGAGTACATGAATTCTCATCAAGAAACGTGCATAAAAACACTCGCTAGAAAAGATACGCACATAAGTAAAAGTACATAAGCACGCACAAAATTATGCACGCAAAAGTGCATTCGCAAAAAGGATCATGAAAACACAAACTGCAATCCTAGGACATTAATACAACTCAACAAACATGGACAAACACACTCGCTCCAATGGACATGCACAAACGTACATGTAAAAAACCATGCGCAAAAGTGCATTCGCAACAACGTTCTTAAAAACACGAACTACAACACTAGGACTTTAATACGTATAACCAAACAACAGCCAAAACAGTAGATACAAAAGATACAATGGAGTGTAGAAATAACACTCTAAGTTTACGTTTCCGTGGATTTTTTTTGGATTAATTTATATTTCTGTTTTAATTTGTGGATTTAGTATCTTATAACTACAGATCGAAAATAAGGTGTCCATGAAGCAAAAATGATCAAAGAGTAAGAAAATGGTTGCAATTAGGAAAATAAAATCAAATTAGAAGAGATGATCCCTCAACATCTTTGGTAGTGTCCACGAAGTCGAGCATAAGTTTCTCATCCGGACTCCAAATCAACTGGTTCCGGCGGCATTAGAAAGCTATTGCAGTTGGCTACAATCCTTGTCTAACGTCAAATTTCCAAATTCGGACTCGAACATGGTCAAAACTTGATTCCAAAAGCGATCATGAAAATACATGATACAGTTCGAGGACATGAATGTGCATCAAGAAACATGCACAAAAACACTCGCTAGAAAAGATACGCACATAAGTAAAACTACAAAAGCATGCAGAAAAGTACTCACGCAAAAGTGCATTCGCAAAATGGATCATGAAAACACAAACTACAGTCCTCCGACATTAATACAAATCAGCCAAAATGCACAAGCACACTCGCTCCAATGGACATGCACAAACATACATGTAAACAAACATGCGGAAAAGTGCATTCGCAAAACAGATCATGAAAACACAAACTACAATCCTAGGACATTAATACAAATCAACAAACATGCACAAACACACTCGATCAAATGGACATTCACAAACGTACATGTAAAAAAATATGCGCAAAAGTCCATTCGCAACAACGTTCTTAAAAACACGAAAAACAACACTACAACTTTAATATGCATAACCAAACAACAACAAAAACACTAGATAGAAAAGATACAGTGGAGTGTAGAAATAACACTCAACGTTTACGATTACGTGGACTTTTTTATGGATTAATTTATATTTCTGTTTTAATTGGTGGATTTTGTATTTTATAGGTACAAATTGATAATTAGGTGTCCATGAAGCAATAATAATCAAAAAGTAAGAAAAGAGTTGCAATTAGGAAAATAAAATAAAATTAGAAGAGAGGATCCCTCAACATCTTCGGTAGTGTCCACGAAGTCGAGCATAACTTCCTCATCCGGACTCAAAATCAAATGGTTCTTGCGGCATTAGAAAGCTATTTTAGCTGGCTACAATTTCTGTCTAATGTAAAATTTCCAAATTCGGACTCGAACATTGTAAAAATTGGATTCCAAAAGCGATCATGAAAATACGTTCTAAAGTTCGAGGACATGAATGCGCATCAAAAAACGTGCACAAAAATACTCGCTACAAAAGATACGCACATAAGTAAAAGTACAAAAGCATGCACGAAAGTACTCACGCAAAAGTGCATTCGCAAAAAGGATCATGAAAACACAAACTACAATCCTAGGACATTAATACAAATCAACAAACATGCACAAACACACTCGCTCAAATGGACATGCACAAACGTACATGTAAAAAAATATGCGCAAAAGTCCATTCGCAACAACGTTCTTAAAAATACCAAATCAACACTAGGACTTTAATACGCATAACCAAACAACAACAAAAACACTATATAGAAAAGATACAGTGGAGTGTAGAAATAACACTCAACGTTTACGTTTACGTGGATTTTTTTATGGATTAATTTATATTTCTGTTTTAACTGGTGGATTTAGTATCTTATAGGTACAAATTGATAATTAGGTGTCCATGAAGCAAAAATGATCAAAGAGTAAGAAAAGAGTTGCAATTAGGAAAATAAAATCAAATTATAAGAGATGATCCCTCAACATCTTCGTAGTGTCCACGAAGTCGAGCATAACTTTCTCATCCGGACTCCAACTCAACTGGTTCCGGAGGCATTAGAAAGCTATTTTAGCTGGCTACAATTCCTGTCTTATGTCAAATTTCCAAATTCTGACTCTAACATGGTCAAAATTGGATTCCAAAATCGATCATGAAAATACGTACTACAGTTCGAGGACATGACAGGGCATCAAAAAACGTGCACAAAAACACTCGCTACAAAAGATACACACATAAGTAAAAGTACAAAAGCATGCACAAAAGTACACACGCAAAAGTGCATTCGCAAAAAGGATCATGAAAACACACTCTACAATCCTAGGACATTAATACAAATCAACTAACATGCACAAACACACTCGCTCAAATAGACATGCACAAACATACATGTAAAAAAACATGCACAAAAGTGCATTCGCAACAACGTTCTTAAAAACACGAAATACAACACTAGGACTTTAATACGCATAACCAAGCAACAACAATAACACTAGATACAAAAGATACAGTGGAGTTTAGAAATAACACTCAACGTTTAAGTTTACGTGGATTTTTTTTATGGATTAATTTATATTTCTACTTTAATTGGTGGATTTAGTATTCTATAGGTAGAAATTGATAATTAGGTGTCCACGAAGAAAAAATGATCAAAGAGTAAGAAAAGAGTTGCAATTAGGAAAATAAAATCAAATTAGAAGAGATGATCCCTCAACATCTTCGGTAGTGTCCACGAAGTTGGGCATAACTTTCTCATCCGGACTCCAAATCAACTGGTTCCCGCGGCATTCGAAAGCTATTTTAGCTGGCTACAATTCCTGTCTAATATCAAATTTCCAAATTCGAACTCGAACATGGTCAAAATTGGATTCCAAAAGCGATCATGAAAATACGTGCTCCAGTTCGAGGACACGAATACACATCAAAAAACGTGAACAAAAGCACTCGCTACAAAAGATACGCACATAAGTAAAAGTATAAAAGCATGCACAAAAGTGCTCACTCAAAAGTGCATTCGTAAAAAGGATCATGAAACACGAAGTACAACACTAGGACTTTAATACGCATAACCAAACAACAGCAAAAACACTAGATACAAAAGATACAGTGGAGTGTAGAAATAACACTCAACGTTTAAGTTTACGTGGATTTTTTTATGGATTAATTTATATTTCTGTTTTAGTTGGTGGATTTAGTATTCCATAGGTACAAAATTATAATTAGGTGTCTATGAAGCAAAAATGATGAAAGAGTAAGAAAATAGTTGTAATTAGGAAAATAAAATCAAATTATAAGAGAGGATCCCTCAACATCTTCGGTAGTGTCCACGAAGTCGAGCATAACTTTCTCATCCAGACTCCAAATCAAATGGTTCCGGCGGCATTAGAAAGCTATTTTAGCTGGCTACAATTCACGTCGAATGTCAAATTTCCAAATTCGGACTCGAACATGGTCAAAATTGGATTCCAAAAGCGATCATGAAAATACGTGCTACATTTCAGGACACAAATGCGCATCAAAAAACGTGAACAAAAACACTCGCTACGAAAGATACACACATAAGTAAAAGTACAAAAGCATGCACAAAAGTACTCACGCAAAAGTGCATTCGCAAAAAGGATCATTAAAACACAAACTACAATCCTAGGACATTAATACAAATCAAAAAACATGCAAGAACACACTCGCTCAAATGGACATGCACAAACGTACATGTAACAAAACATGCGGAAAAGTGCATTCGCAACAACGTTCTTCAAAACACGAAAAACAACACTAGGACTTTAATACGCATAACCAAACAACAGCAAAAACACTAGATAGAAAAGATACAGTGGAGTGGAGAAATAACACTCAACGTTTACGTTTACGTGGATTTTTTTATGGATTAATTTATATTTCTTTTTTAATTGGTGGATTTTGTATCTTATAGGTACAAATTTATAATTAGGTTTCCATGAAGCAATAATGATCAAAGAGTAAGAAAAGAGTTGCGATTAGGAAAATAAAATTCAATTAGAAGAGAGGATCCCTCAACATCTTCGGTAGTGTGCACGAAGTCGAGCACAACTTTCTCATCCGAACTCCAAATCAAATGGTTCCAGTGGCATTAGAAAAGCTATTTTAGGTGGCTACACTTCATGTCTAATGTCAAATTTCCAAATTCGGACTCGAACATGGTCAAAATTGGATTCCAAAGGCGATCATGAAAATACGTGCTACAGTTTGAGGACATGAATGCACATCAAAAAACGTGAACCAAAACACTCGCTACAAAAGATATGCACATAAGTAAAAGTACAAAAGCATGCACAAAAGTACTCACACAAAAGTGCATTCGCAAAAAGGATCATGAAAACACAAACTACAATCCTTGGACATTAATACAAATCAACAAACATGCAAGAACACACTCGCTCAAATGGACATGCACAAACGTACATGTATAAAAACATGCGCAAAAGTGCATTCGCAACAACGTTGTTAAAAACACGAAATACAACACTAGGACTTTAATACGCATTACCACACAACAGCAAAAACACTAGATACAAAAGATACAGTGGAGTGTAGAAATAACACTCAACGTTTAAGTTTACGTGGATTTTTTTATGGATTAATTTGTATTTCTGTTTTAATTGGTGGATTTAATATTCTATAGGTACAAAATTATAATTAGGTGTCTATGAAGCAAAAATGATCAAAGAGTAAGAAAAGAGTTGCAATTAGGAAAATAAAATCAAATTAGAAGAGAGGATCCCTCAACATCTTCGGTAGTGTCCACGAAGTCGAGCATAACTTTCTCATCCAGACTCCAAATCAAATGGTTTTGGCGGCATTAGAAAGCTATTTTAGCTAGCTACAATTTCTGTCTAATGTCAAATTTCCAAATTTGGCTCGAACATGGTCAAAATTGGATTCCAAAAGCGATCATGAAAATTCGTGCTACAGTTCGAGGACACAATTGCGCATCAAAAAACGTGAACAAAAACACTCGCTACGAAAGATACGCACATAAGTAAAAGTACAAAAGCATGCACAAAAATACTCACGCAAAAGTGCATTCGCAAAAAGGATCATGAAAACACAAACTACAATCCTAGGACATTAATACAAATCAACAAACATGCAAGAACACACTCGCTCAAATGGACATGCACAAACGTACATGTAACAAAACATGCGGAAAAGTGCATTCGCAACAACGTTCTTCAAAACACGAAAAACAACACTAGGACTTTAATACGCATAACCAAACAACATCAAAAACACTAGATAGAAAAGATACAGTGGAGTGGAGAAATAACACTCGACGTTTACGTTTACGTGGATTTTTTTATGGATTAATTTATATTTCTGGTTTAATTGGTGGATTTAGTATTCTATAGGTACAAAATTATAATTAGGTTTCTATGAAGAAAAAATGATCAAAGAGTAAGAAAAGAGTTGCAATTAGGAAAATAAAATCAAATTAGAAGAGAGGATCCCTCAACATCTTCGGTAGTGTCCACGAAGTCGAGCATAACTTTCTCATCCAGACTCCAAATCAAATGGTTCCGACGACATTAGAAAGCTATTTTAGCTGGCTACATTTTCTGTCTAATGTCAAACCAAACCATCCGAACTCTTGATCAAAAGGCCAAACAGTAGATTGGAAACCCCAAGAGGAAGTCATGAGTCGATTCCTGAATTTATTCTGGGCATGTCACAATTTTGAGGACAAAAATCTTTTAAGGGGGGGAGATTGTAAGACCCCACGTTTCCGATACCCTGTTTCCGTATTTTCCATCTCGTCTCCTTAGCATGAATATGTGTTGTATGTGCGAATTTAATTATTTGCTTTTCAATTTGCTATATTTGCTATTTATGTGAATTTAGGTGAACTAATGTGCATTATATGTCTACATGAATATTTTTTGATTATTTTATTCTCTATATGTGCAACTAAAATGTATTTCATGTGTTTAATATAATTGAACACGTGAAATTATGTGATCTACGTGAATTTAGTTTTAATAATATAAGAATTTATTTACTCACACTAGAAATTTTATATGCTTAATTGATAGTAATTTCCTCTCTTTAAATTGGCTATGATTGTATGTGTTGCATGCATACACTTATTCCATGTGCATTTCCACTTGGCTTTTCATTTAGCATTATTTTTAGGATAACTTAAATGAAATTGCCTAGAAGTCCCTCTAGATTATTTCAAGTTACTCCTAATTGCAAAAAGACCCCTCTTCATACTTACTCATTAAGAATACAAGCCTCTTCAATTCTATAAATAGCACCCTCTCCTCTTCATTTCCACACACCAAAAAATCAGCCAAGTCCCCTTCTCCTTCCCCCTCTCCATCGATCAAAATAGCCCAAGTAGAAGAAGAAATCTCTTCTTCTAATTCAAGCCTTCCCCATTAAATCTCTTCATCTCTTCTTTCTTAATTTCGAAATTTGTAGTAAGGTAAAGTTCAAGAACTCTTTTCATTTCAATAAAAGAGGTTCTTCATAAAGACGTGTAAGAAAACTCTTGTTCTTTGTTTATTTCTTCAATTTTCGAAAATCCCCTAAGAGCTTTCTCTAATTTTTGAATTTCTTGAAGGTTTCTCTAGTGGGTTGCAAATATCCACAAAGTTCTTCAAATTTTGAAAAGATCTTAAGGTAAGAATCATGAAATTCTTGCTACATCAAGCTAACATCAATAGTATTTCCTTCTCTTCTCTTTTTGAAAAACTCCCCTTCTTGAGTGTTTGAAGAAATCGAAAGTTTTATGAAATAAAGTGCTCATAGTATGTTATATTATATGTTTAGTCTCATGCATGTTAAGATCCATGCTTGAATCCTTGATCTTTGATGAGAAAAATGATGATGATGATTGATATGTTTAATTCTATGTTTAAGGCTTTGCATGTGAGAATCTAGCTCTTGATTCTTGATTCTTGAAAGAAAATAGAAGATTGGTGAGAAACCCGAAATTTGATGATTATATGCTATGAAATTTATTATCCTTATGGTTCTAATCATTGCATGTTAATATTATTGATTTACTAGTTGTGATCTATATGTTTAAGGTTTGGATTTGAGGCATCTAAGTTGATTGAGTCTAGAATCTTGAAATAGATGATTAAATGTAAAATTTACAGATTCATAGGTACGGATTTTAACCCATGTTTCACCCACGAGTTTATTTATGAAAACTACGAAATCTAATATGAGGATAGATCTCTCTGTTATGGTCATATTCATATGTGGCTTGTAATTTTTGGAGTAGAAATAAATGAGTTATGAATTATTTACTGAAACTGTACAAAATTAGAGTTAGTTTAGAATTAGTAATGAAATCTAATGTTTTACTCTTTCAAATTTAGTAATTCCACTTGGATTAGAACCCCAACTTAGAAAAATTATTTGAGATAATATTTGGTAGTGTTTGACACAGTAGATAATTTATAAGAAATTTTTGAAGTCTCCTCCCCTGTTCTGAGTTTTAAACTGCACTACTGTACCATTTTATTTATTTATCCTAGGTTCCTAAGTATTTTCTGGGGTATATAAGACTCCTAATAGTATATGGAGTTAAAATTTCAAAAGGTTTGGATGAATTAGTAAAGCAAAATGAATTTTTAAAGTCAGGACCTCTGTTCACATTTCAAAACTGTACCACCTTAAAAATTTATTGATATCTTTTATTCCGATGATGATTTTTATAAACTGTTTTTCAATAATTTTAAAGACATATAAAGGAGTATGTTGTAAAAGTTTCAAAGTCTTTTGATTTGTGGTTCAAGAGAAATGATTTTTCAAAGTCAGGATACCAAAACTGTTTGATTTTCTTAAGATGACTATTTTTATCAAAGTATGATTTGTGATCATGGTTCTACAATCCGAGGTAGGAAAGATAAGTTAGTGATGAAGGTGAAACCTCTAAGTTATGTCCTAATAATCTAAGTTTAGGTATATTGTTGCATGTCCTAAGAAAGAATTACAATCCACTAGCCTAGAATGGTGTTAAGGAGCAAGTACCATATTTAGAAAAATGATTAAATGATTTCTATGATAAGTTAGAATACTTGATTGATTTCGTATATTATTTGTTATTATGTGTGGCACTTTTGAAATAATGGTGTATGTATTAGGTGATTAGAGTAAAGTAATGTCGTATGTGATAATTTTCATAATTCATGATATGAGTGATATTGATATGCTATGAATGACATGGTTATATGATTATGTGATTATAATTTGGTTAAAGTTGAAGAATGCCCTTCTTGGTGCTACTATGTGATATTAAATGTTTATGTGTGCTTATGAAATTAAATGTGAAAGTAAAAGTGCTATGTTCTATATGATTATGTGTTCAATGATTTGATTAAGGATGTGAAATATAATTGTTGTGGTGCTTGTTACCTTTATGCTTGTTTATGTGAAAGTAACATAGATAGATCATGTAAGCATCATATGATTCATTAGTAAGTCTAAGATGCATAAATCATGACTTTTCAAAGTAAAAAATGTTTGGAAATTGGTTGTGGAACTAGGTGAATAAGTATGGGATACGGGGGGATGGTATTCCGTTAGTGGTTCATAGTTGGGGTCCACATAGGGGCCTGTCCACATAGAGACTGATTCACATAGGAATCGGGATACCACTAACTCGGCTATAGTAAAGTTATAGCCGTGACTATATTCCGGTTAATGGTTGATAGTTGGGGTCCACATAGGGGCATGTCCACATAGGGACTGATTCACATAGGAATCGGGATTATAAACCACTAACTCGGCTATAGTAAAGTTATAGTCGTGACTATAGTAAAGTTATAGATCACAAGCTCCGAAATACACGGCTTATTGCCGAACTCCATGATTGTTTTTCCAAACGGGCCCAACGTTTTATCATGAAAAGTTTTAAAAGTCTTAAGTCTCATTTTGCATGCATATTGCATATTAATGTAAAGAAAAGAAGGGTGTTAAGTACCCGACTTTTGCATATTAAAGTAAAGAAAAGAAGGGTGTTAAGTACCAGACTTTAAAAAGAATATGAAAGGATGTTAAGTATCCAGGAAAGGTTTAAATGAAAGGTAAAGGTAAGGTATAGCAAGTGTAAGTTGGAATGATCGTAAGTTTATTATGTGTTCGTGTATGCCTATATATATATACACACATATATATATATATATATATATATATATATATATATATATATATATATATATGTGCGTGTATATATATAAATTATGTGTAAAAAGACTTTTTCAAAACCTTGTTATTACTTCCGGATTCTTACTGAGTCTTTTTAAAGGCTCATATAGATGTTATCTTGGTGTAGGTAACGCATGATCCGAATTCGAGGAGCAAAGTTGAACCAAGTTCGGGGAAAGCCGAGGGATCGAGCCGTATGGAATATATGTGGATTTTAATAAACTTCCGTTTTGGTACTTGAATCTTCTTAGTGGATTGTAATCCGTAATACTTGACTATGTTATCGGGAAACGATTTTAACCCTTATGTATAATATAATGTTTTCCAACTTTCTTGTTATTTTCTAATGTTGATTTCTTAAGAGCTCCACCACAACCCGATCCATTATTTAAAGTAAGAAAACGTTTAAAGAAAAATGTGGCACCGAATAAAGAGAGAATGTTTTTGACTAAATATATGAAGTGTTCGACTTCAAAGGTTTTTCAAGAAAGATTTTTATTGAACGAAAATTGAAGCGAACCACTTCAAGTATTTTCAAAACTAGAGAAAACTTTACCACCTTTCTCTAGAACTTTGTTTCGAAAAACAAAACCGTATTTTTAAAAGGTCTTCCGCTGCAACTTAATAGAAAAACCTTTATACCATTTTCCGGTATAGAGTATAAAGTAAATGGGGTGCTACAATACGCACATAAGTAAAAGTACAAAAGCATGCACAAAAGTACTCACGCAAAAGTGCAATCGCAAAAAGGATGATGAAAACACAAACTACAATCCTAGGACATTAATACAAATCAATAAACATGCACTAACACACTCGCTCAAATGGACATGCACAAACGTACATGTAAAAAAAGATGCGTAAAAGTCCGTTCGCAACAACGTTCTTAAAAACACGAAGTACAACACTAGGACTTTAATACGCATAACCTAACAACAACAAAAACACTAGATAGAAATGATACAGTGGAGTGTAGAAATAACACTCAACGTTTACGTTTAAGTGGATTTTTTTATGGATTAATTTATATTTCTGTTTTAATTGGTGGATTTAGTATCTTATAGGTACAAATTGATAATTAGGTGTCCATGAAGCAAAAATGATCAAAGAGTAAGAAAAGAGTTGCAATTAGGAAAATAAAATCAAATTAGAAGAGAGGATCCCTCATCATCTTTGGTAGTGTGCACGAAGTCGAGCATAACTTTCTCATCCGGACTCCAAATCAACTGGTTCCGGCGGCATTAGAAAGCTATTTTAGCTGGCTAAAATTCCTGTCTAATGTCAAATTTCCAAATTCGGACTCAAACATGGTCAAATTTGGATTCCAAAATCGATCATGAAAATACATGCTACACTTCGACGACATGAATGGGCATCAAAAAACGTGCACAAAAACACTCTCTACAAAAGATACGCACATAAGTAAAAGTACAAAAGCATGCACAAAAGCACTCACGCAAAAGTGCATTCGCAAAAAGGATCATGAAAACACAAACTACAATCCTAGGACATTAATACAAATCACCAAACATGCACAAACACACATGCTCAAATGGACATGCACAAACGTACATGTAAAAAAAGATGCGCAAAAGTCCATTCGCAACAACGTTCTTAAAAACACGAAATACAACACTAGGACATTAATACGCATGACCAAACAACAGCAAAAATATTAGATAGAAAAGATACAAAAGAGTGTAGAAATAACACTCAACGTTTACGTTTATGTGGATTTTTTAATGGATTAATTTATATTTCTGTTTTAATTGGTGGATTTAGTATAGGTACAAATTGATAATTAGGTGTCCATGAAGCAATAATGATCAAAAAGTAAGAAAAGAGTTGCAATTAGGAAAATAAAATCAAATTAGAAGAAAGGATCCCTCAAAATCTTCGGTAGTGTCCACGAAGTCGAGCATAACTTTCTCATCCGGACTCCAAATCAAATGGTTCTGGCGGCCTTAGAAAGCTATTTTAGCTGGCTACACATTCTGTCTAATGTCAAATTTCCAAATTCGGACACGAACATGGTCAAAATTGGATTCCAAAAGCGATCATGAAAATACGTTCTACAGTTCCAGGACATGAATGCGCATCAAAAAACGTGCACAAAAACACTTGCTACAAAAGATACGCACATAAGTAACAGTACAAAAGCAGGCACAAAAGTACTCACGCAAAACTGCATTCGCAAAAAGGATCATGAAAACACAAACTATAATCCTAGGACATTAATACAAATCAAAAAACATGCACAAACACACTCGCTCAAAAGGACATGCACAAACGTACATGTAAAAACATATGCGCAAAAGTCCATTCGCAACAACGTTCTTAAAAACGCGAAATACAACACTAGGACTTTAATACGCATAACCAAACAACAACAAAAACACTAGATGGAAAAGATACTGTGGAGTGTAGAAATAACACTCAACGTTTACGTTTACGTGGATGTTTTTTATGGATTAATTTATATTTCAGTTTTAATTGGTGGATTTAGTATCTAATAGGTACAAATTGATAATTAGGTGTCCATGAAGCAAAAATGATCAAAGAGTAAGAAAAGAGTTGCAAGTAGGATAATAAAATCAAATTAGAAGAGAGGATCCCTCAACATCTTCGGTAGTGTCCACGAAGTCGAGCATAAATTTTTCATCCGGACTCCAAATCAACTGGTTCCGGCGGCGTTAGAAAGCTATTTTAGCTGGCTAAAATTCCCGTCTAATATCAAATTTCCAAATTCGGACTCGAACATGGTCAAATTTGGATTCCAAAATCGATCATGAAAATACGTGCTACAGTTCGAGGACATGAATGGGCATCAAAAAACGTGCACAAAAACACTCGTTACAAAAGATACGCACATAAGTAAAGGTACAAAAGCATGCACAAAAGTACTCACGCAAAAGTGCATTCGCAAAAAGGATCATGAAAACACAAACTACAATCCTAGGACATTAATACAAATCAACAAACATGCACAAACACACTCGCTCAAATGGACATGCACAAACGTACATGTAAAAAAATATGCGCAAAAGTTCATTCGCAACAACGTTCTTAAAAACACGAAATACAACACTAGGACTTTAATACGCATAACCAAACAACAGCAAAAACACTAGATAGAAAAGATACAGTGGAGTGTAGAAATAACACTCAACGTTTATGTTTACGTGGATTTTTTTATGGATTAATTTATATTTCTGTTTTAATTGGTGTATTTAGTATCTATAGTTACAAATTGATAATTAGGTGTCCATGAAGCAATAATGATCAAATAGTAAGAAAAGAGTTGCAATTAGGAAAATAAAATCAAATTAGAAGAGAGGATCCCTCAACATCTTCGGTAGTGTCCACGAAGTCGAGCATAACTTTCTCATCCGGACTTCAAATCAAATCGTTCCGGCGGCATTAGAAAGCTATTTTAGGTGGCTATAATTCTTGTCTAATGTAAAATTTCCAAATTCGGACTCGAACATGGTCAAAATTGGATTCCAAAAGCGATCATGAAAATACGTGCTACAGTTCGAGGAAACTAATGCACATCAAAAAACGTGAACAAAAACACTCGCTACAAAAGATACGCACATAAGTAAAAGTACAAAAGAATGCACAAAAGTACTCACGCAAAAGTGCATTCGCAAAAAGGATCATGAAAACACAAACTACAATCCTAGGACATTAATACAAATCAACAAACATGCAAGAACACACTCGCTCAAATGGACATGCACAATCGTACATGTAAATAAACATGCGCAAAAGTGCATTCGCAACAACGTTCTTAAAAATACGAAATACAACACTAGGACTTTAATACGCATAACCTGTTAGAGTAAGTGACCAACAAGCCAGTAGCTGTGGTCGTTCTTTTTTTCTTGTAATAAAACAATCGTTTTTCGTTCGTAATAATAAACTATTTCATTTCGCATTATATATCTCTTATCCCATGCAAGTAGCATAGATATAGTCCTAACGAGTTACTCTATTATTGTGAGTTGATCTAGTAGAATCATGAGATAACTCAGCAATGTAATGTAACTGTTAAACCCTGTTCCTAGTTGATGGGTTACGCCAATAATGAGGATACCGGCCTTTCCCTTTTGAGACTAGCACTTAGTGTATGTGTACTGCGTCTCATCAGTCCTCGGTGTTGTGACATCGTGCAATCCGAAATCTAGTGTGAAGTCTATGCATTGTAGTAGGGAATTCGAGCGCTTGAGTAGTCATGGATGTCCTGTGTGTTCTAACGGTTTATAATCCAAGTAATCTCTGGCCAGAGATGATAGTGGGGTGATTAGGGAAATGTGTTTCCCTAAGTCACACACGAACGAATTTATAATACCTAGAACGTTCGCACGGTTATTGAACTTTATAAGAGGTCTCGGTGAACCAATGCCTCTAGTTCAATCGGGACATGTGCTGCGAAGGGATCGTACTGTACACTAACTATATCATAAGGTTCTTGCAGGCACTTCACTTGTATCTAGGGAATCATGATGCGTAGTTGCTAGACGCCAATCTTGATTCGTTGGGCACCGATTTGATCGGCGATTAAGTAAAATGTGTTTTACTCTAATCGGGACTCTTGGGAGGAGTTCGTGTAAGAACAATGTGTTGTTCGAATCACAAAGAGTTGTGAGCCCACGGCTAGCATACACCTGAACCATTGAGGGTCAAACTTCTCGTGTAATACGGATCCTTGATAACAATGAGCATAGGTTAATATGTTAATCTTTGCAAAGTTGGAGGTCAATATGATTGAGTCCAAGATTCGTGATTGTGGATTACGGGTCGGAATAAACGTAGAGAAAGAGACATGCAGAATTTAGTGAACTTTCTAAATTGGGAAGTTTCCCGATTTAACAGGTCCACTGAAGTGGAAGTTTCCACTTTTGGAAATTGGAAATTTCGAAGAGGCACTCGTATCGACGAGGACTTTAAGCTCGTCACAAATATAATTTTGTTATAATTTTGTGAATGATCGTTTGCTAGAAACGAGGCCGACGAGGGAATGGGCTTAATGCATCAGTGGGCCAAGCCCAATGACTTAAGCCCACAAGGGTTGAGAACCCTAGTATACATAGACCTCAAACAAGAGTTTGAGTTCAGATTTTTTACTCCCACAACCCTAGCGGTCCAGCCCTAGCCGCCCAAGCCTCTCGGCTGCCGCTGCCCCGCCGCACAGGCGCCGTTCGCCGCTGAAAAATGCCGGTTTTCTCTTATTTTTCTATCGTATTTCCCTTGTTATCTAACCCCTTTGTATCTAGTGCTACAGTAGGGGGACATCGGTTTATTCGAGGTGAAACCTAATTGGAGAGGAGCTGCAGCCCCGAAGACATCGCTGCACCGCCCCACGCGCCGCTGCATCGCCCACGCGCCGCCGCCGCTGATTCGCACGCGCCGCCGTCGCCTCACCGTCGGACCAGCTGCTGTTTGGTGGTATTCCTGCAGCCCCTAGGAGTGGTATAACGCAGCTTGTACGGGTTTGAGTTCGGATTTTGATTCGTCGAAATCTCACGCTACAAGAGGTAACTAATTCGGAACTTTCGTAAATTTGATTCGAACATGTTTGTGTGAAGTTTAATTTACGAGCATGAGTAATATGTGATTACGTGTTTCGATTTTTGCAATATGATGAACAAGCATGTTTTATATTTTTTCGGTTTTACATGTTTTAATAAAATCGAAAACTACCATGTGTATGGCGGAAGCGTTAAGGTACGTTGACTATGTGATTAGTTCATGCATGTAATTGAAACTAGTTCGATCTAATTTTTTTTTAAATTCCGCTGCGTATACATGCACGATCCCCAACAGTGGTATCAGAGCCACGGGTTAATCATTTATTTGTCAACGTGTTTATCGCTTTCGAAACCATGCTTCGATTTGTTGAATTGTTGAATTTTTGGTGTTATCAAATTGGGTGGTTTAATATTAGTTGAATATTTTGAATATTTTCAGAAGATATAAATTTTTGTTTTATTTGAAAAATTCGGATTTTTCCTGCATTTTTAATGCTGATTTTTCTGCTGTTTTTATCGGCCTTCAGTTGACCGAACCGGTCCGAACCAGTCAGGTCCCCACTACCTTCACCCACTTTGAAATTATTTATCAATTAAACCCAATTAGATAATTGATCCATTAATTTAATTTGAATTCAAAGAATAGTGTTGGATTAATTATTTAATTTAATCATTAAATTAGTTTAATTAATGGAACACAAATTAAATGGCAAATAATTAATGGACTTCATTTTTATTTGATTGATTTATGAATGAAGGGAGTCCGTTAATTATATTTGCAATTAATCGTATTAATTAATTCATTCATGAGATGAATGATTGTAATTAAGTACGATGATGATCGTATGTCTCTCTTAGGATCAATATGCGTTTCCACATACCTAGAGAACATAGTTGTAGGAATCACAAACGATAATAACCTAATACTTCCGATGAGCTAATAAGATTTAATAAATAAAATCCCTCATTCTTAATCAAGAATAATTATCAAGCTACAAAGAAAAACCAAATTGTTGAATTTTTCTTTCCTTCTACCAACAATTAAATTATGTGTCGCCTCTCATAATAGTGCAGTAAGCCGTGTTAGCGGGGAGTGGTATTATGGGATAAGCTGTAATTTCATTGACATTAGATGGAGATACGGTCATAGATAAAATTCTATTAGATTAATGTGGTCGGCTAGATTAACTAGGGATTGCATTAGTTTGATATAGTTGGATCTATGACATCTCATATTGGTAGGCTAGACTTGACACACGAAGATTTTGATATTCGCTAGATTAACTTAGGTCATTATCAAGTGTGAGGTAAATCAAACTTTAGGGTCACATAGTGATGTGATTGATAGTACTCTACCTTTAAGCTTATGTAATCGGGATGGATTAACTACGGGTTACATTAGCGCTATTGGACCTAAAGCCCATTAAAGAAAAATAAGTGGGAGAACAATTAAAATATAAAAGTCCAAAATTTTAATTGTAACGATTATTACGAAATAAACTCTAATTATTGTCTTCTTAAAATTTTCTCTGCAACAATGTCTAAACATCCCCTTCCTCTATCCTCGACCAAAACAAACTCGATTGTCTGCTAGAGGGTGGTGGAATTCGATAAAATTAGTGGGAGAACAATTAAAATATAAAAGTCCAATATTTTAATTGTAACGATTATTACGAAATAAACTCTAATTATTGTCTTCTTAAAATTTTCTCTGCAACAATGTCTAAACATCCCCTTCCTCTATCCTCGACCAAAACAAACTCACCGGTCCAAAGTATCTGGATTGGCTTCGCAATCTGAAACTTGTGCTCCAAGTCGAGGAGCGTCTGTATGTGCTCAATGAACGCCCCCCCGCTACTCTCCCTGCGACTGCTACTCCTGACGAGACTGGCACTTTCGAGGCATGGAAGAAGGACGACCTCCATGCGAGGTGCTACATGCTAGCATCCATGGTGCCAGAGCTCACGAGGAAGTATGAGTCTCACGTGCATGCTTATGATATCAAGCATCATCTTGAAAGCATGTACAGTGAGAATACTAGGGCATCGAGGTACTCAGCTACCAAGGAGTTGATCACCATGAGGTTGCGTGAAGGGGCTTCGGTCCACGAGCACGGTCTCAAGATGATCACTCTCCTTGAGAAGTTGGTGAGCCTTGATGTCACCCTCCCGGCCGAGCTCTCGGTGGATTTAATCCTACTGTCCCTTCCTAGTTCTAATGAATCGTTCATAGTGAACTTCAACATGAACAAGCTCGATCCACCATTGGATGAGTTGTTGAACATGTTGGTCAGCTATGAGTCCACGATCAAGAAGGAGAAATCTGTTCTCTTAGTTGCTCCTTCTGCGAAGAAAGGTTCTTTCGAGAAGAAAAGGAAGGAAAGGAGTTTCGGCCCGAGCAAGAAACTTGAGAAGGGCGAGTCGAGCGGAGTGAAGAAGGACAAGGTCACCAAGCAAGTTGATGACAGTTTCCATCATTGTGGAAAGAAGGGCCATTGGCGACGCAACTGCAAGGCTTACCTCGATCAGAAACGTTCTGAAAAGACTCATGACAAGAAGTAGGAGGCTTAATGTGGGTGAGACCTACCTAAGAATGGGCAACGGAGCAAGGGTTGTTGCTGAAGCCATTGGGACGATTTATCTTTCTGTTTTGGATTTAAGTTTTTCCATTGTTTTGAACAATTGTATATTTGTTCCGTCACTTATTCGAAACCTTATTTCTATTCCTGTTTTGGATAATGAAGGTTTTACTTTTGTTTTTGGAAATTCGATTTGCATTATACAAAAGGATCAAAATATGATTTGTAAGGGACAACTTATAAACAACTTATATGAACTAAATCCAAGTGAAATACCAATTAACGTTATATCAGCAAAACGAAAAGATATAAGTCTTAACCCCGCACAACTTTGGCACGCTCGACTGGATCATATTTCCTTGAGAAGGATGAACGAATTAGTAAGTGAAGGATTGTTCTCCTTGGAGGACGTGAAATCACTTAAAACTTGTGTATCCTGCCTTAAAGGAAAAATGACCTAAACTCCCTTCAAAGGGAAGATGGAACGAGCCGAGGGTCTTTTGGATTTGATCCATTCAGACGTGTGTGGTCCACTAAGCGTTAGTGCTAGGGGTGGTTTTAACTACTTCGTTACCTTTACCGACGATTATTGTAGGTATGGTTTCGTGTACTTAATGAAGTATAAGTCTGAAACTTTTGAAAAGTTCAAAGATTTTAGACACCAAGTAGAAAACCAACTCGGTAGACGTATTAAGAAACTACGATCCGATCGTGGTGGCAAATACTTAAATACTGAGTTTATAGACTATCTTAAAGAGAATGGGATTCTGTCTCAATGGACTCCTCCTGGAACTCCTCAACTTAATGGAGTTTCCGAACGTCGGAATCGAACATTGTTAGCCATGGTTCGATCTATGATGGGGTTCACCGAGCTACCGGCATACCTGTGGGGTCATGCACTCCTAACTGCCGTGTATTTGCTGAATAGGGTTAACACCAAAGCAGTTAACTCCACACGTTATGAACTTTGGCACTCCAGGAAACCCATGTTTAAACATATTAGGATATGGGGTTGTCCCGCTTATGTGAAGCGGCTAGTGGGAGATAAGTTGGATAGAAAATCCGACTTATGCTATTTTGTGGGGTATCCCGAGGATTCCATGGGAAACGAATTCTACTAAGTTTCCGAGGCAAAGGTGTTCGTCTCGAGAAATGCCGTGTTCCTTGAGAAGAATTTCTATCGGATAGAAAGGGCAGTGTAGTTGATCTCGAAGAAGTGCGAGAACCACAATCTGAAGTTCAAGCACAACAATCAGATAATGAACCAATTCAACAAACCACTAATATACCTCCAGAACCGTCGCTGCGTAGATCCAAAAGAGTTCGGAGAGCGCCCGATAGGTTATTCCTCGTTGATCAAGTTGACCAAGGATGTGATCCTAGAACATTCAATGAAGTTGTATCGGATACAGACAAGGGACATTGGCTTAATGCCATGAAATCCGAAATGGACTCTATGTACTCCAACAAGGTATGGACCTTGGTAGATCAACCCGAGGGAATCGTTCCCATAGGCTGCAAGTGGATCTATAAGAAGAAAATTGGAGTACATGAAAAGGTATCGACCTACAAGGCTAGATTGGTAGCGAAGGGTTATACTCAAAAGCAAGGAGTTGACTATGAGGAAACCTTCTCTCTAGTTGCTATGCTTAAGTCCATTAGGATTTTTCTGGCCATCTCTGCGTGGTATGACTACGAGATATGGCAAATGGATGTGAAGACTGCTTTCCTTAATGGGGACATTGAGGAAGAAATTTACATGGCGCAGCCGGAAGGCTTCATATCTTCTGGAGATGAGCAAAAGGTTTGCAAACTCCAGCGATCCATTTATGGATTGAAACAAGCATCCCGTAGTTGGAACAAAAGGTTCGACACAACTATCAAAGAGTTTGAATTTGTGAAAAACCCGGAGGAACCTTGTGTCTACAAGAAGGTTAGTGGGAGTGCAGTGACTTTCCTTGTACTTTATGTTGATGACATACTACTCATTGGGAATGATGTAGGGATGTTACAGTCAACTAAAGTATGGTTATCCACACGTTTCTCGACGAAGGATTTGGGAGAAGCATCCTACGTATTGGGAATACGGATCTATAGAGATAGATCGAGGAGATTACTTGGCTTGTCCCAATCCATGTACATAGACACCGTTCTCAAACGGTTTAGCATGGAAGAATCCAAGAAGGGATTCTTGCCAATGTCCCATGGGGTTCGTCTCTCGAAATCCATGCGTCCTCTAATGTAAAAGGATATCGAGGAGATGAAAAGGACACCTTATGCATCCGCTATAGGAAGCATAATGTATGGCATGCTATGTACACGACCTGATATTGCGTATGCTGTGAGCGTCACAAGCAGATATCAGTCCGACCCCGGCCCAGCCCATTGGAAGGTTGTGAAGGACATTCTAAAGTACTTGCGAAGAACTCGAGATTTGTTTTTGGACTATGGGGATACCGCGTTGAAATTAGAAGGCTTCACGGATTCTAGTTTTCAATCGGACGTGGATGACTCGCAGTCAAACTCGGGGTATATATTCAAAGTCAACGGGGGTGCCGTGTGTTGGAAGAGTTCCAAACAAGGCACGACGGCTGATTCCATCACCGAGGCTGAATATATTGCAGCATCAGATGCTTCAAAGGAAGGGTCATGGATTAGGAAATTAATCCAAGAGTTGGGTGTATTTCCGAATGTTGGGTGCTAAATACCTAACACGCAAGTGCACGTATCGCAAACAAGTAGTAAAAGTGGACTCGTGAGAGTCGGATGTCGATCCCACAGGGAATACTCAAATTACCTAATCCTAAGTACCAAATTCTAACAACTATGATTTTTATCCAGCCTACGCAAGGTTGTCAAATTAATTAACTAATAAAATTAAAATAATTAAGAAAACAAGTAATCACGAGAAAAATCAATAATAAACGGATCTAGGATTTTATCTTCCCCCTATGCAATAATTCTCACCCAATTAATCTCCTATTATGCAAGTTACGATTCCCGATTATTAACCCAAGACACGAAATTATTCATAACCAGCTGTCGCTGCGCTATAAACCTATTATTCATAAAAGATTCACTATATGTCTATGCAAACCTAATATAAATAAAGCATTAAATAACAAGTCTCGCAAACGGCTACCTAAGGTATTATCTGTATGTCTACGATAATACATGCAATTAACACACTCATTCGGTGAAAAACTACTCGAAGGTTCTCCTATCCCTGTTCTAATTATTAAAACGATCTGTCAATCAATTCTAACAATAACAACTAGCAACATAAGTTAGCTACGCTCATGCACTAAATAAGATCAAGATAGAGGAAATAATCGAAGAATTAAACTTGCATAAAAGTAGAAAAATAGGTTCGAATCACCACATAGGGTTCCAATAAAATCCTAGAATAAAAACTTAGCTACTCATGTTCGTTACGGAAAACATAATGAAAATACGAAAAATCATAAAAACAATAAAAGAGGAGAACTATAATGAAGAGTCGTCAAGTCTTCGTCTTCGTTCTTGCTCCTTGATTGCGTGTCGAAAGATAAAAGCTAAAAACTAAAATAAAGATGAAAGGTAAAAGATAAAAAAGATAGGTCTAATTGTGTGCTTGTGGCCTTTAAATAGGGTGCAAAAGTCTAATAGGGCGGGTTTCCTTGTATAATTGAGTTCCCTTCACTGCGCCATCACGTCCACTCACACGGCCGTGTAAGATTTTGAACTAAAATCCGCACGGCCGTGCGGATTTTTTTAATTCTTCAGAAATCTGCTTTTTTCACTTTTGGCCCACTTTTTCTCTGAATTTGCAGTTTTCACCCCAAAAGTTGTCAATTCTTCAATTTGCACCTAAAATACAAACAATAACCAAATTAAGCACCAATTATCGTAAAAACACACCAAAAGCTCCAATTAAAAGGTATAATTAAGTGTATAAATATACACTTAACACCGAACGCTAGCGATCCAGTACAGTTGTACTGCGATAACAACGGAGCCGTAGCGCAAGCTAAGGAACCAAGAGCTCATCATAAGTCGAAGCACGTGTTGAGAAAATACCATGTGATCCGAGAGATCATAGAGAGAGGTGATGTCAAGCTAGACAGAGTCACCTCGGAGGACAATATTGCAGATCCCTTCACCAAGCCATTGTCAGGATCAGTCCACGAGAAACATCGAGAGTCGATGGGACTTAGATTTATGAGTAGTTGGCTTTAGGTCAAGTGGAAGATTGTTAGAGTAAGTGACCAACAAGCCAACTTGTGGCTGTGGTCTTTCTTTTTTTCTTGTAATAAAAAAATCGTTTTTCGTTCGTAATAATAAAATATTTCATTTGGCATTCTATATCTCTTATCCCATGCAAGTAGCATAGATATAGTCCTAACGAGTTACTCTATTATTGTGAGTTGATCTAGTAGAATCATGAGATAACTCAGCAATGTAATGTAACTATTAAACCTTGTTCCTAGTTGATGGGTTACGCCAATAATGAGGATACCGGCCTTTCCCTTTTGAGACTAGCACTTAGTGTATGTGTACTGCGTCTCATCAGTCATCGGTGTTGTGACATCGGCATATTTGAGTCGGTGCTCATACTAGATGAGTTCACTGAACTCCCTCGCCCTAGAAATCTATAAGTGGTTCTCATTCATCGAGTAATAGGTTTCTAAGATATAGTTGTACACCATTAGTCCTTAAGACCCAGACATCACCGTGACTTCACTAGAGGACCGATTGTATCGTGACCTGTCCCTGAGTCCCATAGGGGACCACTCCAAGGGCCAACGTTCGTGCAATCCGAAATCTAGTGTGAAGTCTGTGTATTGTAGTAGGGGATTCGAGCGCTTGAGTAGTCATGGATGTCCTGTGTGTTCTGACGGTTTATAATCCATGGAATCTCTGGCCAGAGTTGATAGTGGGGTGATTAGGGAAATGTGTTTCCCTAAGTCGCACACGAACGGATTTATAATACCTAGAACGTTCGCACGGTTATTGAACTTTATAAGAGGTCTCGGTGAACCAATGCCTCTAGTTCAATCGGGACATGTGCTATGAAGGGATCGTACTGTACGCTGACTATATCATAAGGTTCTTGCAGGCACTTCATTTGTATCTAGGGAATCATGATGCGTAGTTGCTAGACGCCAATCTTGATTCGTTGGGCACCGATTTGATCAGGGATTAGGTAAAATGAGTTTTACTCTAATCGGGACTCTTGGGAGGAGTTCGTATAAGAACAATGTGTTGTTCGAATCACAAAGAGTTGTGAGCCCACGGCTAGCATACACCTGAACCATTGAGGGTCACACTTCTCGTGTAATATAGATCCTTGATAACAACAAGCATAGATTAATGTGTTAATCTTTGAACGATTGGATGTCGATATGATTGAATCCAAGATTCGTAATTGTGGATTGCAAATCGGAATAAACGTGGAGAAAGAGAGAAATGCGGAATTGGGTTCCAAAAACGATCATGAACATACGTGCTACAGTTCGAGGACACGAATGCACATCAAAAAACGTGCACGAAAACACTCGCTACAAAAGATACTTACATAAGTAAAAGTACAAAAGCATGCACAAAAGTACTCACGCAAAAGTGCATTCGCAAAAAGGATCATGAAAACACAAACTACAATCCAAGGACATTAATACAAATCAACAAACATGCACAAACACACTCGCTCAAATGGACATGCACAAACGTACATGTAAAAAAACATGCGCAAAAGTGCATTCGCAACAACGTCCTTAAAACACGAAATACAATACTAGGACTTTAATACGCATAACCAAACAACAGCAAAAACACTAGATAGAAAAGATAGAGTGGAGTGTAGAAATAACACTCAACGTTTACGTATACGTGGCTTTTTTTATGGATTAATTTATATTTCTGTTTTAATTGGTGGATTTAGTATCTTATAGGTACAAATTGATAATTAGGTGTCCATGAAGAAAAAATGATCAAAGAGTAAGAAAAGAGTTGCAATTAGGAAAATAAAATCAAATTAGAAGAGAGGATCCCTCAACATCTGCGGTAGTGTCCAGGAAGTCGAGCATAACTTTCTCATCCGGACTCCAAATCAAATTGTTCCGGCGGCATTAGTAAGCTATTTTAGCTGGCTGCAATTCATGTCTAATGTCAAATTTCCAAATTCGGACTCGAACATGGTCAAAATTGGATTCCAAAAGCTATCATGAAAATACGTGCTACAGTCCGAGGACACTAATGCGCATCAATAAACGTGAACAAAAAAACTCGCTACAGAAGATACGCACATAAGTAAAAGTACAAAAGCATGCACAAAAGTACTCACGCAAAAGTGCATTCGCAAAAAGGATCATGAAAACACAAACTACAATCCAAGGACATTAATACAAATCAACAAACATGCACAAACACACTCGCTCAAATGGACATGCACAAACGTTCATGTAAAAAAACATGCGCAAAAGTTCATTCGCAACAACGTCCTTAAAACACGAAATACAATACTAGGACTTTAATACGCATAACCAAACAACAGCAAAGACACTAGATAGAAAAGATAAAGTGGAGTGTAGAAATAACACTCAACGTTTACGTATACGTGGATTTTTTAATGGATTAATTTATATTTCTGTTTTAATTGGTGGATTTAGTATCTTATAGGTACAAATTGATAATTAGGTGTCGATGAAGAAAAAATGATCAAAGAGTAAGAAAAGAGTTGCAATTAGGAAAATAAAATCAAATTAGAAGAGAGGATCCCTCAACATCTGCGGTAGTGTCCACGAAGTCGAGCATAATTTCTCATCCGGACTCCAAATCAAATGGTTCCGGCGGCATTAGAAAGCTATTTTAGCTGGCTGCTAATCATGTCTACTGTCAAATTTCCAAATTCGGACTCGAACATGGTCAAAATTGGATTCCAAAAGCTATCATGAAAATACCCGTTACAGTTCGAGCACACGAATGCGCATCAAGAAACGTGCACAAAAACACTCGCTAGAGAAGATACGCACATAAGTAAAAGTACAAAATCATGCACAAAATTACTCACGCAAAACTGCATTCGCAAAAAGGATCATGAAAACACAAACTACAATCCTAGGACATTAATACAAATCAACAAACATGCACAAACACACTCGCTCAAATGGACATGCACAAACATACATGTAAAAAAACATGCGCAAAAGTGCATTCGCAACAACGTTCTTAGAAACACGAAATACAATACTAGGACTTTAATACGCATAACCAAACAACAGCAAAAACACTAGATAGAAAAGATACAGCGGAGTGTAGAAATAACACTCAACGTTTACGTATACGTGGATTTTTTTATGGATTAATTTATATTTCTGTTTTAATTGGTGGATTTAGTATCTTATAGGTACAAATTGATAATTAGGTGTCCATGAAGAAAAAATGATCAAAGAGTAAGAAAAGAGTTGCAATTAGGAAAATAAAATAAAATTAGAAGAGAGGATCCCTCAACATCTGCGGTAGTGTCCACGAAGTCGAGCATAACTTTCTCATCCGGACTCCAAATCAAATGGTTCCGGCGGCATAAGAAAGCTATTTTAGCTGGCTGCAATTCATGTCTAATGTCAAATTTCCAAATTCGGACTCGAACATGGTCAAAATTGGATTCCAAAAGCTATCATGAAAATACCCGCTACAGTTCGAGGACACGAATGCGCATCAAGAAACGTGCACAAAAACACTCGCTACAGAAGATACGCACATAAGTAAAAGTACAAAATCATGCACAAAATTACTCACGCAAAACTGCATTCGCAAAAAGGATCATGAAAACACAAACTACAATCCTAGGATATTAATACAAATCAACAAACATGCACAAACACACTCGCTCAAATGGACATGCACAAACGTACATGTAAAAAAACATGCGCAAAAGTGCATTCGCAACAACGTTCTTAAAAACACGAAATACAATACTAGGACTTTAATGCGCATAACCAAACAACAGCAAACACACAAGATACAAAAGATACAGTGGAGTGTAGAAATAACACTCAACGTTTACGTATACGTGGATTTTTTTATGGATTAATTTATATTTCTGTTTTAATTGGTGGATTTAGTATCTTATAGGTACAAATTGATAATTAGGTGTCCATGAAGCAAAAATGATCAAAGAGTAAGAAAAGAGTTGCAATTAGGAAAATAAAATCAAATTAGAAGAGAGGATCCCTCAACATCTGCGGTAGTGTCCACGAAGTCGAGCATAACTTTTGTAGCACCCCGTTTACTTTATACTCTATACCGGAAAATGGTATAAAGGTTTTTCTATTAAGTTGCAGCGGAAGACCTTTTGAAAAATACGGTTTTGTTTTTCGAAACAAAGTTCTAGAGAAAGGTGGTAAAGTTTTCTCTAGTTTTGAAAATACTTGAAGTGTTTCGCTTCAATTTTTGTTCGATAAAAACTTTTCTTGAAAAAACCCTTGAAGTCGAACACTTCATAGATTTAAGTCAAAACAACTTCACTCTTTATTCGGTGCCACATTTTCCTTTAAACATTTTCTTGCTTCAAATAATAAATTCGGATTGTGGTGGAGCTCTTAAGAAATCAACATTAGAAAAGAACAAGAATAATCGGAAAACATTATATTATACATAAGGATTAAAAATCATTTCCCGATAACATATTCAAGTACTACGGATTACAATCGACTAAAAAAAATTAAGTACCAAGACAGAAGTTAATTAAATCCACATAAATTCCATACGGCTCGGTTCCTCGGCTTTCCCCGGACTTGGTTCAACTTTGCTCCTCGGATTCGGATCATGAGCTACCTACACCAAGATAACATCTATATGAGCCTTTAAAAAGACTCAGTAAGAATCCGGAAGTAATAACAAGGTTTTGAAAAAGACTTTACACATAATTTATATATATACACACATATATATATAGGCATACACGAACACATAATAAATTTACGATCATTCGAAACTTGCACTTACTATACCTTACATTTACCTTTCCTTAAAATATTTCAAGGATACTTTACATCCTTTCATTTCTTTCAAAAGTCGGGTACTTAACACCCTTCTTTTCTTTACTTTAATATGCAAAAGTCGGGTACTTAACACCCTTCTTTTCTTTACTTTAATATGCAATATGCATGCAAAATGAGACTTAAGACTTTTAAAACTCTTCATGATAAAACGTTGGGCCCGTTTGGAAAAACAATCGTGGAGTTCGGCAATAAGCCGTGTATTTTGGAGCTTGTGATCTATAACTTTACTATAGTCACGACTATAACTTTACTATAGCCGAGTTAGTGGTTTATAATCCCGATTCCTATGTGAATCAGTCCCTATGTGGACAGGCCCCTATGTGGACCCCAACTATCAACCACTAACGGAATACCAGCCCCCCGTATCCCATACTTATTCACCTAGATCCACAACCAATTTCCAAACATTTTTAACTTTGAAAAATCGTGATGTATGCATCTTAGACTTACTAATGAATTACATGAAGCTTACATGATCTATCTATGTTTAATCAAATAAACAAACATAAAAGTAACAAGTATCACAACAATTATACTTCACATCTTCAATCAAATCATTGAACACATAATCATATACAACATAGCACCTTTACTTCACATTTCATTCCATGAACACACATAAATATTTATTATCACATAGTAGCACCAAGAAGGGCATTCTTCAACTTTAACCATATTGTAATCACATAATCATATAACCATGTCATTCATAGCATATCAATATCACTCATATCATGAATTATGAAAATTATCACATACGGCATTACTTTAGTCTAATCACTTAATACATAAACCTTTATTTCTAAAGGGTCACATAACATCACAAATAATATACGAAAACAATCAAGTATTCTAATTTATCATTATAAATCAATTAATCATTTTTCTAAATCTTGCACTTGATTCATAACACCGTTCTAGGCTAGTAGACTCTAATTCTCTCTTATAACATGCAACATAATACCTAAACTTAGATCATTAGACCATAACTTAGAGGTTTCACCTTCATCACTAACTTATCTTTCCTACCTCGTATATTAGAACCATGATCACAAATCATACTTTGATAAAAATAGTCACCTTAAGAAAATCAAACAACTTTGGTATCCTAACTTTGAAAAATCATTTCTCTTGCACCACAAATCAAAAGCCTTTGAAAGTTTTACTACATACTCCTTTATATGCCTTTAAAACCACCGAGAAACAGTTTAGAAAAATCATTATCCGAGTAAGAGATATAAATAAATTTCTAAGGTGGTACAGTTTTGAAATCTGAACAGAGGGAGTCACTTTAAAAATTTATTGAGCTTTACATATTCATCCAAACCTTTTGAAATTTTAACTACATATACTATTAGGAGTCTTATATACCCCAGAAAAACAGTTTTAGAAAATATTTAGGAAATTAGGATAAATAAGTAAAATGGTACAGTAGTGCAGTTTAAAACTCAGAACAGGGGAGGGGACTTCAAATATTTCTTATAAATTATCTACTGTCTCAAACACTGCCAAATATTATCTCAAATGAGTTTTCTAAGTTGGGGTTCTGTTCCAAGTTGATTCCTTAAATTTGAAAGAGGAAAACGTTAGATTTCATTACTAATTCTAAACTAACTCTAGTTCTGTACAGTTTCGGTAAATAATTCATAACTCATTCATTTCTACTCCAAAAATTACAAGCCACATATCAATATGACCATAATAGAGATATATATCCTCATCTAAAATTTCGTAGTTTTAATAAATAAACTCGTGGGTGAAACATGGGTTAAAATCCGTACCTATGAATCTGAAAATTTTACATATAACAATCTATTTTAAGATTCTAGACCCAATCAACTTATGTGCCTCAAATCAAAACCTTAAACATATAATCATAATTAGTAAATCTTAACATGCAATCATTATAAACATCAAGATAATTAATTTCATAGCATATAATCATCAAATTTTTGGTTTTCTCACCAATCTTCTATTTTCTTTCAAGAATCAAGAATCAAGAGCTAGATTCTCACATGCAAAGCTTTAAACATGAAATTAAACATATCAAAACATCATCATCATTTTCCTCATCAAAGATCAAGGATTCAAGCATGGATCTTAACATGCATGAGACTAAACATATAATATAACATACTATGAGCACTTTCTTTCATAAAACTTTCGATTTCTTCAAACACTCAAGAAGGGGAGTTTTTCAAAAAGAGAAGAGAAGGAAATACTATTGATGTTAGCTTGATGTAGCAAGAATTCCATGATTCTTACCTTAGGGTCTTTGAGAATTTGAAAGGCTTTGTATATATTTGAAACCCACTAGAGAATCCTTCAAGAATTTCGAAAATTAGAAATAGGAACTATAGGGGATTTCGAAAAGTTTAGGAAAGAAACAAAGAACAAGGATTTGCTTACCCTTCTTGGTTGAAGAATCTCCTTTTGGAGATGAAGAACTATCCTAGCTAGGAATTTATGAAAGAAAAACGAGAAGAAGAAGAAGAAGAAGAAGAAGAAGAAGAAGGAAGATATTTAATGGAGAAGGCTTGAATTAGAAGAAGAGATTTCTTCTTCTACTTTGGGCTATTTTGATCGATGGAGAGGGGGAAGGAGAAGGGGACTTGGCTGATTTTTTGGCGTGTGGAAATGAAGAGGAGAGGGTGCTATTTATAGAATTGAAGAGGCTTGTATTCTTAATGAGTAAGTATGAAGAGGGGTCTTTTTGCAATTAATTTATATTTCTGTTTTAATTGGTGTATTTATTATTCTATAGGTACAAATTGATAATTAGGTGTCCATGAAGCAAAAATGATCAAAGAGTAAGAAAAGAGTTGCAATTAGGAAAATAAAATCAAAATAGAAGAGAGGATCCCTCAACATCTTCGGTAGTGTCCACGAAGTCGAGCATAACTTTCTCATCCGGACTCCAAATCGACTGGTTCCAGAGGCATTAGAAAGCTATTTCAGCTGGCTACAATTCCTGTCTAATGTCAAATTTCCAAATTCGGACTCTAACATGGTCAAAATTGGATTCCAAGAGCGATCATGAAAATACCCGCTACAGTTCGAGGACACGAATGCGCATCAAGAAACGTGCACAAAAACACTCGCTACAAAAGATACGCACATTAGTAAAAGTACAAAATCATGCACAAAATTACTCACGCAAAACTGCATTCGCAAAGAGGATCATGAAAACACAAACTACAATCCTAGGACATTAATACAAATCAACAAACATGCACAAACACACTCGCTCAAATGGACATGCACAAGCATACATGTAAAAAAACATGCGCAAAAGTGCATTCGCAACAACGTTCTTAAAAACACAAAGTACAACACTAGGACTTTAATGCGCATAACCAAACAATAGCAAAAACACAAGATACAAAAGATACAGTGGAGTGTAGAAATAACACTCAACGTTTACGTTTACGTGGATTTTTTGATGGATTAATTTTTATTTCTGTTTTAATTGGTGGATTTAGTCTTCTATAGGTACAAATTGATAATTAGGTGTCCATGAAGCAAAAATGATCAAAGAGTAAGAAAAGAGTTGCAATTAGGAAAATAAAATCAAAATAGAAGAGAGGATCCCTCAACATCTTCGGTAGTGTCCACGAAGTCGAGCATAACTTTCTCATCCGGACTCCAAATCGACTGGTTCCGGCGGCATTAGAAAGCTATTTCAGCTGGCTACAATTCCTGTCTAATGTAAAATTTCCAAATTCGGACTCGAACATGGTCAAAATTGGATTCCAACAGCGATCATGAAAATACCCGCTACAGTTCGAGGACACGAATGCGCATCAAGAAACGTGCACAAAAACACTCGCTACAAAAGATACGCACATAAGTAAAAGTACAAAATCATGCACAAAATTACTCACGCAAAACTGCATTCGCAAAAAGGATCATGAAAACACAAACTACAATCCTAGGACATTAATACAAATCAACAAACATGCACAAACACACTCGCTCAAATGGACATGCACAAGCATACATGTAAAAAAACATGCGCAAAAGTGCATTCGCAACAACGTTCTTAAAAACACGAAGTACAACACTAGGACTTTAATGCGCATAACCAAACAACAGCAAAAACACAAGATACAAAAGATACAGTGGAGTGTAGAAATAACACTCAACGTTTACGTTTACGTGGATTTTTTGATGGATTAATTTATATTTCTGTTTCAATTGGTGGATTTAGTATTCTATAGGTACAAATTGATAATTAGGTGTCCATGAAGCAAAAATGATCAAAGAGTAAGAAAAGAGTTGCAATTAGGAAAATAAAATCAAAATAGAAGAGAGGATCCCTCAACATCTTCGGTAGTGTCCACGAAGTCGAGCATAACTTTCTCATCCGGACTCCAAATCGACTGGTTTCGGCGGCATTAGAAAGCTATTTCAGCTGGCTACAATTCCTGTCTAATGTCAAATTTCCAAATTCGGACTCGAACATGGTCAAAATTGGATTCCAACAGCGATCATGAAAATACCCGCTACAGTTCGAGGACACGAATGCGCATCAAGAAACGTGCACAAAAACACTCGCTACAAAAGATACGCACATAAGTAAAAGTACAAAATCATGCACAAAATTACTCACGCAAAACTGCATTCGCAAAAAGGATCATGAAAACACAAACTACAATCCTAGGACATTAATACAAATCAACAAACATGCACAAACACACTCGCTCAAATGGACATGCACAAACATACATGTAAAAAAACATGCGCAAAAGTGCATTCGCAACAACGTTCTTAAAAACACGAAGTACAACACTAGGACTTTAATGCGCATAACCAAACAACAGCAAAAACACAAGATACAAAAGATACAGTGGAGTGTAGAAATAACACTCAACGTTTACGTTTACGTGGATTTTTTGATGGATTAATTTATATTTTTGTTTTAATTGGTGGATTTAGTATTCTATAGGTACAAATTGATAATTAGGTGTCCATGAAGCAAAAATGATCAAAGAGTAAGAAAAGAGTTGCAATTAGGAAAATAAAATCAAAATAGAAGAGAGGATCCCTCAACATCTTCGGTAGTGTCCACGAAGTCGAGCATAACTTTCTCATCCGGACTCCAAATCGACTGGTTCCGGCGGCATTAGAAAGCTATTTCAGCTGGCTACAATTCCTGTCTAATGTCAAATTTCCAAATTCGGACTCGAACATGGTCAAAATTGGATTCCAACAGCGATCATGAAAATACCCGCTACAGTTCGAGGACACGAATGCGCATCAAGAAACGTGCACAAAAACACTCGCTACAAAAGATACGCACATAAGTAAAAGTACAAAATCATGCACAAAATTACTCACGCAAAACTGCATTCGCAAAAAGGATCATGAAAACACAAACTACAATCCTAGGACATTAATACAAATCAACAAACATGCACAAACACACTCGCTCAAATGGACATGCACAAGCATACATGTAAAAAAACATGCGCAAAAGTGCATTCGCAACAACGTTCTTAAAAACACGAAGTACAACACTAGGACTTTAATGCGCATAACCAAACAACAGCAAAAACACAAGATACAAAAGATACAGTGGAGTGTAGAAATAACACTCAACGTTTACGTTTACGTGGATTTTTTGATGGATTAATTTATATTTCTGTTTTAATTGGTGGATTTAGTATTCTATAGGTACAAATTGATAATTAGGTGTCCATGAAGCAAAAATGATCAAAGAGTAAGAAAAGAGTTGCAATTAGGAAAATAAAATCAAAATAGAAGAGAGGATCCCTCAACATCTTCGGTAGTGTCCACGAAGTCGAGCATAACTTTCTCATCCGGACTCCAAATCGACTGGTTCCGGCGGCATTAGAAAGCTATTTCAGCTGGCTACAATTCCTGTCTAATGTCAAATTTCCAAATTCGGACTCGAACATGGTCAAAATTGGATTCCAACAGCGATCATGAAAATACCCGCTACAGTTCGAGGACACGAATGCGCATCAAGAAACGTGCACAAAAACACTCGCTACAAAAGATACGCACATAAGTAAAAGTACAAAATCATGCACAAAATTACTCACGCAAAACTGCATTCGCAAAAAGGATCATGAAAACACAAACTACAATCCTAGGACATTAATACAAATCAACAAACATGCACAAACACACTCGCTCAAATGGACATGCACAAGCATACATGTAAAAAAACATGCGCAAAAGTGCATTCGCAACAACGTTCTTAAAAACACGAAGTACAACACTAGGACTTTAATGCGCATAACCAAACAACAGCAAAAACACAAGATACAAAAGATACAGTGGAGTGTAGAAATAACACTCAACGTTTACGTTTACGTGGATTTTTTGATGGATTAATTTATATTTCTGTTTTAATTGGTGGATTTAGTATTCTATAGGTACAAATTGATAATTAGGTGTCCATGAAGCAAAAATGATCAAAGAGTAAGAAAAGAGTTGCAATTAGGAAAATAAAATCAAAATAGAAGAGAGGATCCCTCAACATCTTCGGTAGTGTCCACGAAGTCGAGCATAACTTTCTCATCCGGACTCCAAATCGACTGGTTCCGGCGGCATTAGAAAGCTATTTCAGCTGGCTACAATTCCTGTCTAATGTCAAATTTCCAAATTCGGACTCGAACATGGTCAAAATTGGATTCCAACAGCGATCATGAAAATACCCGCTACAGTTCGAGGACACGAATGCGCATCAAGAAACGTGCACAAAAACACTCGCTACAAAAGATACGCACATAAGTAAAAGTACAAAATCATGCACAAAATTACTCACGCAAAACTGCATTCGCAAAAAGGATCATGAAAACACAAACTACAATCCTAGGACATTAATACAAATCAACAAACATGCACAAACACACTCGCTCAAATGGACATGCACAAACATACATGTAAAAAAACATGCGCAAAAGTGCATTCGCAACAACGTTCTTAAAAACACGAAGTACAACACTAGGACTTTAATGCGCATAACCAAACAACAGCAAAAACACAAGATACAAAAGATACAGTGGAGTGTAGAAATAACACTCAACGTTTACGTTTACGTGGATTTTTTGATGGATTAATTTATATTTCTGTTTTAATTGGTGGATTTAGTATTCTATAGGTACAAATTGATAATTAGGTGTCCATGAAGCAAAAATGATCAAAGAGTAAGAAAAGAGTTGCAATTAGGAAAATAAAATCAAAATAGAAGAGAGGATCCCTCAACATCTTCGGTAGTGTCCACGAAGTCGAGCATAACTTTCTCATCCGGACTCCAAATCGACTGGTTCCGGCGGCATTAGAAAGCTATTTCAGCTGGCTACAATTCCTGTCTAATGTCAAATTTCCAAATTCGGACTCGAACATGGTCAAAATTGGATTCCAACAGCGATCATGAAAATACCCGCTACAGTTCGAGGACACGAATGCGCATCAAGAAACGTGCACAAAAACACTCGCTACAAAAGATACGCACATAAGTAAAAGTACAAAATCATGCACAAAATTACTCACGCAAAACTGCATTCGCAAAAAGGATCATGAAAACACAAACTACAATCCTAGGACATTAATACAAATCAACAAACATGCACAAACACACTCGCTCAAATGGACATGCACAAACATACATGTAAAAAAACATGCGCAAAAGTGCATTCGCAACAACGTTCTTAAAAACACGAAGTACAACACTAGGACTTTAATGCGCATAACCAAACAACAGCAAAAACACAAGATACAAAAGATACAGTGGAGTGTAGAAATAACACTCAACGTTTACGTTTACGTGGATTTTTTGATGGATTAATTTATATTTCTGTTTTAATTGGTGGATTTAGTATTCTATAGGTACAAATTGATAATTAGGTGTCCATGAAGCAAAAATGATCAAAGAGTAAGAAAAGAGTTGCAATTAGGAAAATAAAATCAAAATAGAAGAGAGGATCCCTCAACATCTTCGGTAGTGTCCACGAAGTCGAGCATAACTTTCTCATCCGGACTCCAAATCACTGGTTCCGGCGGCATTAGAAAGCTATTTCAGCTGGCTACAATTCCTGTCTAATGTCAAATTTCCAAATTCGGACTCGAACATGGTCAAAATTGGATTCCAACAGCGATCATGAAAATACCCGCTACAGTTCGAGGACACGAATGCGCATCAAGAAACGTGCACAAAAACACTCGCTACAAAAGATACGCACATAAGTAAAAGTACAAAATCATGCACAAAATTACTCACGCAAAACTGCATTCGCAAAAAGGATCATGAAAACACAAACTACAATCCTAGGACATTAATACAAATCAACAAACATGCACAAACACACTCGCTCAAATGGACATGCACAAGCATACATGTAAAAAAACATGCGCAAAAGTGCATTCGCAACAACGTTCTTAAAAACACGAAGTACAACACTAGGACTTTAATGCGCATAACCAAACAACAGCAAAAACACAAGATACAAAAGATACAGTGGAGTGTAGAAATAACACTCAACGTTTACGTTTACGTGGATTTTTTATGGATTAATTTATATTTCTGTTTCAATTGGTGGATTTAGTATTCTATAGGTACAAATTGATAATTAGGTGTCCATGAAGCAAAAATGATCAAAGAGTAAGAAAAGAGTTGCAATTAGGAAAATAAAATCAAAATAGAAGAGAGGATCCCTCAACATCTTCGGTAGTGTCCACGAAGTCGAGCATAACTTTCTCATCCGGACTCCAAATCGACTGGTTTCGGCGGCATTAGAAAGCTATTTCAGCTGGCTACAATTCCTGTCTAATGTCAAATTTCCAAATTCGGACTCGAACATGGTCAAAATTGGATTCCAACAGCGATCATGAAAATACCCGCTACAGTTCGAGGACACGAATGCGCATCAAGAAACGTGCACAAAAACACTCGCTACAAAAGATACGCACATAAGTAAAAGTACAAAATCATGCACAAAATTACTCACGCAAAACTGCATTCGCAAAGAGGATCATGAAAACACAAACTACAATCCTAGGACATTAATACAAATCAACAAACATGCACAAACACACTCGCTCAAATGGACATGCACAAGCATACATGTAAAAAAACATGCGCAAAAGTGCATTCGCAACAACGTTCTTAAAAACACGAAGTACAACACTAGGACTTTAATGCGCATAACCAAACAACAGCAAAAACACAAGATACAAAAGATACAGTGGAGTGTAGAAATAACACTCAACGTTTACGTTTACGTGGATTTTTTGATGGATTAATTTATATTTCTGTTTTAATTGGTGGATTTATTATTCTATAGGTACAAATTGATAATTAGGTGTCCATGAAGCAAAAATGATCAAAGAGTAAGAAAAGAGTTGCAATTAGGAAAATAAAATCAAAATAGAAGAGAGGATCCCTCAACATCTTCGGTAGTGTCCACGAAGTCGAGCATAACTTTCTCATCCGGACTCCAAATCACTGGTTCTGGCGGCATTAGAAAGCTATTTCAGCTGGCTACAATTCCTGTCTAATGTCAAATTTCCAAATTCGGACTCGAACATGGTCAAAATTGGATTCCAACAGCGATCATGAAAATACCCGCTACAGTTCGAGGACACGAATGCGCATCAAGAAACGTGCACAAAAACACTCGCTACAAAAGATACGCACATAAGTAAAAGTACAAAATCATGCACAAAATTACTCACGCAAAACTGCATTCGCAAAAAGGATCATGAAAACACAAACTACAATCCTAGGACATTAATACAAATCAACAAACATGCACAAACACACTCGCTCAAATGGACATGCACAAGCATACATGTAAAAAAACATGCGCAAAAGTGCATTCGCAACAACGTTCTTAAAAACACGAAGTACAACACTAGGACTTTAATGCGCATAACCAAACAACAGCAAAAACACAAGATACAAAAGATACAGTGGAGTGTAGAAATAACACTCAACGTTTACGTTTACGTGGATTTTTTTATGGATTAATTTATATTTCTGTTTCAATTGGTGGATTTATTATTCTATAGGTACAAATTGATAATTAGGTGTCCATGAAGCAAAAATGATCAAAGAGTAAGAAAAGAGTTGCAATTAGGAAAATAAAATCAAAATAGAAGAGAGGATCCCTCAACATCTTCGGTAGTGTCCACGAAGTCGAGCATAACTTTCTCATCCGGACTCCAAATCGACTGGTTCCGGCGGCATTAGAAAGCTATTTCAGCTGGCTACAATTCCTGTCTAATGTCAAATTTCCAAATTCGGACTCGAACATGGTCAAAATTGGATTCCAACAGCGATCATGAAAATACCCGCTACAGTTCGAGGACACGAATGCGCATCAAGAAACGTGCACAAAAACACTCGCTACAAAAGATACGCACATAAGTAAAAGTACAAAATCATGCACAAAATTACTCACGCAAAACTGCATTCGCAAAAAGGATCATGAAAACACAAACTACAATCCTAGGACATTAATACAAATCAACAAACATGCACAAACACACTCGCTCAAATGGACATGCACAAGCATACATGTAAAAAAACATGCGCAAAAGTGCATTCGCAACAACGTTCTTAAAAACACGAAGTACAACACTAGGACTTTAATGCGCATAACCAAACAACAGCAAAAACACAAGATACAAAAGATACAGTGGAGTGTAGAAATAACACTCAACGTTTACGTTTACGTGGATTTTTTGATGGATTAATTTATATTTCTGTTATAATTGGTGGATTTATTATTCTATAGGTACAAATTGATAATTAGGTGTCCATGAAGCAAAAATGATCAAAGAGTAAGAAAAGAGTTGCAATTAGGAAAATAAAATCAAAATAGAAGAGAGGATCCCTCAACATCTTCGGTAGTGTCCACGAAGTCGAGCATAACTTTCTCATCCGGACTCCAAATCACTGGTTCTGGCGGCATTAGAAAGCTATTTCAGCTGGCTACAATTCCTGTCTAATGTCAAATTTCCAAATTCGGACTCGAACATGGTCAAAATTGGATTCCAACAGCGATCATGAAAATACCCGCTACAGTTCGAGGACACGAATGCGCATCAAGAAACGTGCACAAAAACACTCGCTACAAAAGATACGCACATAAGTAAAAGTACAAAATCATGCACAAAATTACTCACGCAAAACTGCATTCGCAAAAAGGATCATGAAAACACAAACTACAATCCTAGGACATTAATACAAATCAACAAACATGCACAAACACACTCGCTCAAATGGACATGCACAAGCATACATGTAAAAAAACATGCGCAAAAGTGCATTCGCAACAACGTTCTTAAAAACACGAAGTACAACACTAGGACTTTAATGCGCATAACCAAACAACAGCAAAAACACAAGATACAAAAGATACAGTGGAGTGTAGAAATAACACTCAACGTTTACGTTTACGTGGATTTTTTTATGGATTAATTTATATTTCTGTTTCAATTGGTGGATTTATTATTCTATAGGTACAAATTGATAATTAGGTGTCCATGAAGCAAAAATGATCAAAGAGTAAGAAAAGAGTTGCAATTAGGAAAATAAAATCAAAATAGAAGAGAGGATCCCTCAACATCTTCGGTAGTGTCCACGAAGTCGAGCATAACTTTCTCATCCGGACTCCAAATCGACTGGTTCCGGCGGCATTAGAAAGCTATTTCAGCTGGCTACAATTCCTGTCTAATGTCAAATTTCCAAATTCGGACTCGAACATGGTCAAAATTGGATTCCAACAGCGATCATGAAAATACCCGCTACAGTTCGAGGACACGAATGCGCATCAAGAAACGTGCACAAAAACACTCGCTACAAAAGATACGCACATAAGTAAAAGTACAAAATCATGCACAAAATTACTCACGCAAAACTGCATTCGCAAAAAGGATCATGAAAACACAAACTACAATCCTAGGACATTAATACAAATCAACAAACATGCACAAACACACTCGCTCAAATGGACATGCACAAGCATACATGTAAAAAAACATGCGCAAAAGTGCATTCGCAACAACGTTCTTAAAAACACGAAGAACAACACTAGGACTTTAATGCGCATAACCAAACAACAGCAAAAACACAAGATACAAAAGATACAGTGGAGTGTAGAAATAACACTCAACGTTTACGTTTACGTGGATTTTTTGATGGATTAATTTATATTTCTGTTTAATTGGTGGATTTATTATTCTATAGGTACAAATTGATAATTAGGTGTCCATGAAGCAAAAATGATCAAAGAGTAAGAAAAGAGTTGCAATTAGGAAAATAAAATCAAAATAGAAGAGAGGATCCCTCAACATCTTCGGTAGTGTCCACGAAGTCGAGCATAACTTTCTCATCCGGACTCCAAATCAACTGGTTCCGCGGCATTAGAAAGCTATTTCAGCTGGCTACAATTCCTGTCTAATGTCAAATTTCCAAATTCGGACTCGAACATGGTCAAAATTGGATTCCAACAGCGATCATGAAAATACCCGCTACAGTTCGAGGACACGAATGCGCATCAAGAAACGTGCACAAAAACACTCGCTACAAAAGATACGCACATAAGTAAAAGTACAAAATCATGCACAAAATTACTCACGCAAAACTGCATTCGCAAAAAGGATCATGAAAACACAAACTACAATCCTAGGACATTAATACAAATCAACAAACATGCACAAACACACTCGCTCAAATGGACATGCACAAGCATACATGTAAAAAAACATGCGCAAAAGTGCATTCGCAACAACGTTCTTAAAAACACGAAGTACAACACTAGGACTTTAATGCGCATAACCAAACAACAGCAAAAACACAAGATACAAAAGATACAGTGGAGTGTAGAAATAACACTCAACGTTTACGTTTACGTGGATTTTTTGATGGATTAATTTATATTTCTGTTTCAATTGGTGGATTTAGTATTCTATAGGTACAAATTGATAATTAGGTGTCCATGAAGCAAAAATGATCAAAGAGTAAGAAAAGAGTTGCAATTAGGAAAATAAAATCAAAATAGAAGAGAGGATCCCTCAACATCTTCGGTAGTGTCCACGAAGTCGAGCATAACTTTCTCATCCGGACTCCAAATCAACTGGTTCCGGCGGCATTAGAAAGCTATTTCAGCTGGCTACAATTCCTGTCTAATGTCAAATTTCCAAATTCGGACTCGAACATGGTCAAAATTGGATTCCAACAGCGATCATGAAAATACCCGCTACAGTTCGAGGACACGAATGCGCATCAAGAAACGTGCACAAAAACACTCGCTACAAAAGATACGCACATAAGTAAAAGTACAAAATCATGCACAAAATTACTCACGCAAAACTGCATTCGCAAAAAGGATCATGAAAACACAAACTACAATCCTAGGACATTAATACAAATCAACAAACATGCACAAACACACTCGCTCAAATGGACATGCACAAGCATACATGTAAAAAAACATGCGCAAAAGTGCATTCGCAACAACGTTCTTAAAAACACGAAGTACAACACTAGGACTTTAATGCGCATAACCAAACAACAGCAAAAACACAAGATACAAAAGATACAGTGGAGTGTAGAAATAACACTCAACGTTTACGTTTACGTGGATTTTTTGATGGATTAATTTATATTTCTGTTTCAATTGGTGGATTTAGTATTCTATAGGTACAAATTGATAATTAGGTGTCCATGAAGCAAAAATGATCAAAGAGTAAGAAAAGAGTTGCAATTAGGAAAATAAAATCAAAATAGAAGAGAGGATCCCTCAACATCTTCGGTAGTGTCCACGAAGTCGAGCATAACTTTCTCATCCGGACTCCAAATCGACTGGTTTCGGCGGCATTAGAAAGCTATTTCAGCTGGCTACAATTCCTGTCTAATGTCAAATTTCCAAATTCGGACTCGAACATGGTCAAAATTGGATTCCAACAGCGATCATGAAAATACCCGCTACAGTTCGAGGACACGAATGCGCATCAAGAAACGTGCACAAAAACACTCGCTACAAAAGATACGCACATAAGTAAAAGTACAAAATCATGCACAAAATTACTCACGCAAAACTGCATTCGCAAAAAGGATCATGAAAACACAAACTACAATCCTAGGACATTAATACAAATCAACAAACATGCACAAACACACTCGCTCAAATGGACATGCACAAGCATACATGTAAAAAAACATGCGCAAAAGTGCATTCGCAACAACGTTCTTAAAAACACAAAGTACAACACTAGGACTTTAATGCGCATAACCAAACAACAGCAAAAACACAAGATACAAAAGATACAGTGGAGTGTAGAAATAACACTCAACGTTTACGTTTACGTGGATTTTTTGATGGATTAATTTATATTTCTGTTTCAATTGGTGGATTTAGTATTCTATAGGTACAAATTGATAATTAGGTGTCCATGAAGCAAAAATGATCAAAGAGTAAGAAAAGAGTTGCAATTAGGAAAATAAAATCAAAATAGAAGAGAGGATCCCTCAACATCTTCGGTAGTGTCCACGAAGTCGAGCATAACTTTCTCATCCGGACTCCAAATCAACTGGTTCCGGCGGCATTAGAAAGCTATTTCAGCTGGCTACAATTCCTGTCTAATGTCAAATTTCCAAATTCGGACTCGAACATGGTCAAAATTGGATTCCAACAGCGATCATGAAAATACCCGCTACAGTTCGAGGACACGAATGCGCATCAAGAAACGTGCACAAAAACACTCGCTACAAAAGATACGCACATAAGTAAAAGTACAAAATCATGCACAAAATTACTCACGCAAAACTGCATTCGCAAAAAGGATCATGAAAACACAAACTACAATCCTAGGACATTAATACAAATCAACAAACATGCACAAACACACTCGCTCAAATGGACATGCACAAGCATACATGTAAAAAAACATGCGCAAAAGTGCATTCGCAACAACGTTCTTAAAAACACGAAGTACAACACTAGGACTTTAATGCGCATAACCAAACAACAGCAAAAACACAAGATACAAAAGATACAGTGGAGTGTAGAAATAACACTCAACGTTTACGTTTACGTGGATTTTTTGATGGATTAATTTATATTTCTGTTTTAATTGGTGGATTTAGTATTCTATAGGTACAAATTGATAATTAGGTGTCCATGAAGCAAAAATGATCAAAGAGTAAGAAAAGAGTTGCAATTAGGAAAATAAAATCAAAATAGAAGAGAGGATCCCTCAACATCTTCGGTAGTGTCCACGAAGTCGAGCATAACTTTCTCATCCGGACTCCAAATCGACTGGTTCCGGCGGCATTAGAAAGCTATTTCAGCTGGCTACAATTCCTGTCTAATGTCAAATTTCCAAATTCGGACTCGAACATGGTCAAAATTGGATTCCAACAGCGATCATGAAAATACCCGCTACAGTTCGAGGACACGAATGCGCATCAAGAAACGTGCACAAAAACACTCGCTACAAAAGATACGCACATAAGTAAAAGTACAAAATCATGCACAAAATTACTCACGCAAAACTGCATTCGCAAAAAGGATCATGAAAACACAAACTACAATCCTAGGACATTAATACAAATCAACAAACATGCACAAACACACTCGCTCAAATGGACATGCACAAGCATACATGTAAAAAAACATGCGCAAAAGTGCATTCGCAACAACGTTCTTAAAAACACGAAGTACAACACTAGGACTTTAATGCGCATAACCAAACAACAGCAAAAACACAAGATACAAAAGATACAGTGGAGTGTAGAAATAACACTCAACGTTTACGTTTACGTGGATTTTTTGATGGATTAATTTATATTTCTGTTTCAATTGGTGGATTTAGTATTCTATAGGTACAAATTGATAATTAGGTGTCCATGAAGCAAAAATGATCAAAGAGTAAGAAAAGAGTTGCAATTAGGAAAATAAAATCAAAATAGAAGAGAGGATCCCTCAACATCTTCGGTAGTGTCCACGAAGTCGAGCATAACTTTCTCATCCGGACTCCAAATCGACTGGTTTCGGCGGCATTAGAAAGCTATTTCAGCTGGCTACAATTCCTGTCTAATGTCAAATTTCCAAATTCGGACTCGAACATGGTCAAAATTGGATTCCAACAGCGATCATGAAAATACCCGCTACAGTTCGAGGACACGAATGCGCATCAAGAAACGTGCACAAAAACACTCGCTACAAAAGATACGCACATAAGTAAAAGTACAAAATCATGCACAAAATTACTCACGCAAAACTGCATTCGCAAAAAGGATCATGAAAACACAAACTACAATCCTAGGACATTAATACAAATCAACAAACATGCACAAACACACTCGCTCAAATGGACATGCACAAGCATACATGTAAAAAAACATGCGCAAAAGTGCATTCGCAACAACGTTCTTAAAAACACGAAGTACAACACTAGGACTTTAATGCGCATAACCAAACAACAGCAAAAACACAAGATACAAAAGATACAGTGGAGTGTAGAAATAACACTCAACGTTTACGTTTACGTGGATTTTTTGATGGATTAATTTATATTTCTGTTTTAATTGGTGGATTTATTATTCTATAGGTACAAATTGATAATTAGGTGTCCATGAAGCAAAAATGATCAAAGAGTAAGAAAAGAGTTGCAATTAGGAAAATAAAATCAAAATAGAAGAGAGGATCCCTCAACATCTTCGGTAGTGTCCACGAAGTCGAGCATAACTTTCTCATCCGGACTCCAAATCACTGGTTCCGGCGGCATTAGAAAGCTATTTCAGCTGGCTACAATTCCTGTCTAATGTCAAATTTCCAAATTCGGACTCGAACATGGTCAAAATTGGATTCCAACAGCGATCATGAAAATACCCGCTACAGTTCGAGGACACGAATGCGCATCAAGAAACGTGCACAAAAACACTCGCTACAAAAGATACGCACATAAGTAAAAGTACAAAATCATGCACAAAATTACTCACGCAAAACTGCATTCGCAAAAAGGATCATGAAAACACAAACTACAATCCTAGGACATTAATACAAATCAACAAACATGCACAAACACACTCGCTCAAATGGACATGCACAAGCATACATGTAAAAAAACATGCGCAAAAGTGCATTCGCAACAACGTTCTTAAAAACACGAAGTACAACACTAGGACTTTAATGCGCATAACCAAACAACAGCAAAAACACAAGATACAAAAGATACAGTGGAGTGTAGAAATAACACTCAACGTTTACGTTTACGTGGATTTTTTGATGGATTAATTTATATTTCTGTTTCAATTGGTGGATTTATTATTCTATAGGTACAAATTGATAATTAGGTGTCCATGAAGCAAAAATGATCAAAGAGTAAGAAAAGAGTTGCAATTAGGAAAATAAAATCAAAATAGAAGAGAGGATCCCTCAACATCTTCGGTAGTGTCCACGAAGTCGAGCATAACTTTCTCATCCGGACTCCAAATCGACTGGTTCCGGCGGCATTAGAAAGCTATTTCAGCTGGCTACAATTCCTGTCTAATGTCAAATTTCCAAATTCGGACTCGAACATGGTCAAAATTGGATTCCAACAGCGATCATGAAAATACCCGCTACAGTTCGAGGACACGAATGCGCATCAAGAAACGTGCACAAAAACACTCGCTACAAAAGATACGCACATAAGTAAAAGTACAAAATCATGCACAAAATTACTCACGCAAAACTGCATTCGCAAAAAGGATCATGAAAACACAAACTACAATCCTAGGACATTAATACAAATCAACAAACATGCACAAACACACTCGCTCAAATGGACATGCACAAGCATACATGTAAAAAAACATGCGCAAAAGTGCATTCGCAACAACGTTCTTAAAAACACGAAGTACAACACTAGGACTTTAATGCGCATAACCAAACAACAGCAAAAACACAAGATACAAAAGATACAGTGGAGTGTAGAAATAACACTCAACGTTTACGTTTACGTGGATTTTTTGATGGATTAATTTATATTTCTGTTTCAATTGGTGGATTTAGTATTCTATAGGTACAAATTGATAATTAGGTGTCCATGAAGCAAAAATGATCAAAGAGTAAGAAAAGAGTTGCAATTAGGAAAATAAAATCAAAATAGAAGAGAGGATCCCTCAACATCTTCGGTAGTGTCCACGAAGTCGAGCATAACTTTCTCATCCGGACTCCAAATCGACTGGTTTCGGCGGCATTAGAAAGCTATTTCAGCTGGCTACAATTCCTGTCTAATGTCAAATTTCCAAATTCGGACTCGAACATGGTCAAAATTGGATTCCAACAGCGATCATGAAAATACCCGCTACAGTTCGAGGACACGAATGCGCATCAAGAAACGTGCACAAAAACACTCGCTACAAAAGATACGCACATAAGTAAAAGTACAAAATCATGCACAAAATTACTCACGCAAAACTGCATTCGCAAAAGGATCATGAAAACACAAACTACAATCCTAGGACATTAATACAAATCAACAAACATGCACAAACACACTCGCTCAAATGGACATGCACAAGCATACATGTAAAAAAACATGCGCAAAAGTGCATTCGCAACAACGTTCTTAAAAACACGAAGTACAACACTAGGACTTTAATGCGCATAACCAAACAACAGCAAAAACACAAGATACAAAAGATACAGTGGAGTGTAGAAATAACACTCAACGTTTACGTTTACGTGGATTTTTTGATGGATTAATTTATATTTCTGTTTTAATTGGTGGATTTATTATTCTATAGGTACAAATTGATAATTAGGTGTCCATGAAGCAAAAATGATCAAAGAGTAAGAAAAGAGTTGCAATTAGGAAAATAAAATCAAAATAGAAGAGAGGATCCCTCAACATCTTCGGTAGTGTCCACGAAGTCGAGCATAACTTTCTCATCCGGACTCCAAATCACTGGTTCCGGCGGCATTAGAAAGCTATTTCAGCTGGCTACAATTCCTGTCTAATGTCAAATTTCCAAATTCGGACTCGAACATGGTCAAAATTGGATTCCAACAGCGATCATGAAAATACCCGCTACAGTTCGAGGACACGAATGCGCATCAAGAAACGTGCACAAAAACACTCGCTACAAAAGATACGCACATAAGTAAAAGTACAAAATCATGCACAAAATTACTCACGCAAAACTGCATTCGCAAAAAGGATCATGAAAACACAAACTACAATCCTAGGACATTAATACAAATCAACAAACATGCACAAACACACTCGCTCAAATGGACATGCACAAGCATACATGTAAAAAAACATGCGCAAAAGTGCATTCGCAACAACGTTCTTAAAAACACGAAGTACAACACTAGGACTTTAATGCGCATAACCAAACAACAGCAAAAACACAAGATACAAAAGATACAGTGGAGTGTAGAAATAACACTCAACGTTTACGTTTACGTGGATTTTTTGATGGATTAATTTATATTTCTGTTTCAATTGGTGGATTTATTATTCTATAGGTACAAATTGATAATTAGGTGTCCATGAAGCAAAAATGATCAAAGAGTAAGAAAAGAGTTGCAATTAGGAAAATAAAATCAAAATAGAAGAGAGGATCCCTCAACATCTTCGGTAGTGTCCACGAAGTCGAGCATAACTTTCTCATCCGGACTCCAAATCACTGGTTCTGGCGGCATTAGAAAGCTATTTCAGCTGGCTACAATTCCTGTCTAATGTCAAATTTCCAAATTCGGACTCGAACATGGTCAAAATTGGATTCCAACAGCGATCATGAAAATACCCGCTACAGTTCGAGGACACGAATGCGCATCAAGAAACGTGCACAAAAACACTCGCTACAAAAGATACGCACATAAGTAAAAGTACAAAATCATGCACAAAATTACTCACGCAAAACTGCATTCGCAAAGAGGATCATGAAAACACAAACTACAATCCTAGGACATTAATACAAATCAACAAACATGCACAAACACACTCGCTCAAATGGACATGCACAAGCATACATGTAAAAAAACATGCGCAAAAGTGCATTCGCAACAACGTTCTTAAAAACACGAAGTACAACACTAGGACTTTAATGCGCATAACCAAACAACAGCAAAAACACAAGATACAAAAGATACAGTGGAGTGTAGAAATAACACTCAACGTTTACGTTTACGTGGATTTTTTGATGGATTAATTTATATTTCTGTTTCAATTGGTGGATTTATTATTCTATAGGTACAAATTGATAATTAGGTGTCCATGAAGCAAAAATGATCAAAGAGTAAGAAAAGAGTTGCAATTAGGAAAATAAAATCAAAATAGAAGAGAGGATCCCTCAACATCTTCGGTAGTGTCCACGAAGTCGAGCATAACTTTCTCATCCGGACTCCAAATCGACTGGTTTCGGCGGCATTAGAAAGCTATTTCAGCTGGCTACAATTCCTGTCTAATGTCAAATTTCCAAATTCGAACTCGAACATGGTCAAAATTGGATTCCAACAGCGATCATGAAAATACCCGCTACAGTTCGAGGACACGAATGCGCATCAAGAAACGTGCACAAAAACACTCGCTACAAAAGATACGCACATAAGTAAAAGTACAAAATCATGCACAAAATTACTCACGCAAAACTGCATTCGCAAAGAGGATCATGAAAACACAAACTACAATCCTAGGACATTAATACAAATCAACAAACATGCACAAACACACTCGCTCAAATGGACATGCACAAGCATACATGTAAAAAAACATGCGCAAAAGTGCATTCGCAACAACGTTCTTAAAAACACGAAGTACAACACTAGGACTTTAATGCGCATAACCAAACAACAGCAAAAACACAAGATACAAAAGATACAGTGGAGTGTAGAAATAACACTCAACGTTTACGTTTACGTGGATTTTTTGATGGATTAATTTATATTTCTGTTTTAATTGGTGGATTTATTATTCTATAGGTACAAATTGATAATTAGGTGTCCATGAAGCAAAAATGATCAAAGAGTAAGAAAAGAGTTGCAATTAGGAAAATAAAATAAAAATAGAAGAGAGGATCCCTCAACATCTTCGGTAGTGTCCACGAAGTCGAGCATAACTTTCTCATCCGGACTCCAAATAGACTGGTTCTGGCGGCATTAGAAAGCTATTTCAGCTGGCTACAATTCCTGTCTAATGTCAAATTTCCAAATTCGGACTCGAACATGGTCAAAATTGGATTCCAACAGCGATCATGAAAATACCCGCTACAGTTCGAGGACACGAATGCGCATCAAGAAACGTGCACAAAAACACTCGCTACAAAAGATACGCACATAAGTAAAAGTACAAAATCATGCACAAAATTACTCACGCAAAACTGCATTCGCAAAGAGGATCATGAAAACACAAACTACAATCCTAGGACATTAATACAAATCAACAAACATGCACAAACACACTCGCTCAAATGGACATGCACAAGCATACATGTAAAAAAACATGCGCAAAAGCGCATTCGCAACAACGTTCTTAAAAACACGAAGTACAACACTTGGATTTAGTCTTCTATAGGTACAAATTGATAATTAGGTGTCCATGAAGCAAAAATGATCAAAGAGTAAGAAAAGAGTTGCAATTAGGAAAATAAAATCAAAATAGAAGAGAGGATCCCTCAACATCTTCGGTAGTGTCCACGAAGTCGAGCATAACTTTCTCATCCGGACTCCAAATCGACTGGTTTCGGCGGCATTAGAAAGCTATTTCAGCTGGCTACAATTCCTGTCTAATGTCAAATTTCCAAATTCGAACTCGAACATGGTCAAAATTGGATTCCAACAGCGATCATGAAAATACCCGCTACAGTTCGAGGACACGAATGCGCATCAAGAAACGTGCACAAAAACACTCGCTACAAAAGATACGCACATAAGTAAAAGTACAAAATCATGCACAAAATTACTCACGCAAAACTGCATTCGCAAAAAGGATCATGAAAACACAAACTACAATCCTAGGACATTAATACAAATCAACAAACATGCACAAACACACTCGCTCAAATGGACATGCACAAGCATACATGTAAAAAAACATGCGCAAAAATGCATTCGCAACAACGTTCTTAAAAACACGAAGTACAACACTAGGACTTTAATGCGCATAACCAAACAACAGCAAAAACACAAGATACAAAAGATACAGTGGAGTGTAGAAATAACACTCAACGTTTACGTTTACGTGGATTTTTTGATGGATTAATTTATATTTCTGTTATAATTGGTGGATTTATTATTCTATAGGTACAAATTGATAATTAGGTGTCCATGAAGCAAAAATGATCAAAGAGTAAGAAAAGAGTTGCAATTAGGAAAATAAAATCAAAATAGAAGAGAGGATCCCTCAACATCTTCGGTAGTGTCCACGAAGTCGAGCATAACTTTCTCATCCGGACTCCAAATAGACTGGTTCTGGCGGCATTAGAAAGCTATTTCAGCTGGCTACAATTCCTGTCTAATGTCAAATTTCCAAATTCGGACTCGAACATGGTCAAAATTGGATTCCAACAGCGATCATGAAAATACCCGCTACAGTTCGAGGACACGAATGCGCATCAAGAAACGTGCACAAAAACACTCGCTACAAAAGATACGCACATAAGTAAAAGTACAAAATCATGCACAAAATTACTCACGCAAAACTGCATTCGCAAAAAGGATCATGAAAACACAAACTACAATCCTAGGACATTAATACAAATCAACAAACATGCACAAACACACTCGCTCAAATGGACATGCACAAGCATACATGTAAAAAAACATGCGCAAAAGTGCATTCGCAACAACGTTCTTAAAAACACGAAGTACAACACTAGGACTTTAATGCGCATAACCAAACAACAGCAAAAACACAAGATACAAAAGATATAGTGGAGTGTAGAAATAACACTCAACGTTTACGTTTACGTGGATTTTTTGATGGATTAATTTATATTTCTGTTTCAATTGGTGGATTTAGTATTCTATAGGTACAAATTGATAATTAGGTGTCCATGAAGCAAAAATGATCAAAGAGTAAGAAAAGAGTTGCAATTAGGAAAATAAAATCAAAATAGAAGAGAGGATCCCTCAACATCTTCGGTAGTGTCCACGAAGTCGAGCATAACTTTCTCATCCGGACTCCAAATCGACTGGTTTCGGCGGCATTAGAAAGCTATTTCAGCTGGCTACAATTCCTGTCTAATGTCAAATTTCCAAATTCGAACTCGAACATGGTCAAAATTGGATTCCAACAGCGATCATGAAAATACCCGCTACAGTTCGAGGACACGAATGCGCATCAAGAAACGTGCACAAAAACACTCGCTACAAAAGATACGCACATAAGTAAAAGTACAAAATCATGCACAAAATTACTCACGCAAAACTGCATTCGCAAAAAGGATCATGAAAACACAAACTACAATCCTAGGACATTAATACAAATCAACAAACATGCACAAACACACTCGCTCAAATGGACATGCACAAGCATACATGTAAAAAAACATGCGCAAAAGTGCATTCGCAACAACGTTCTTAAAAACACGAAGTACAACACTAGGACTTTAATGCGCATAACCAAACAACAGCAAAAACACAAGATACAAAAGATACAGTGGAGTGTAGAAATAACACTCAACGTTTACGTTTACGTGGATTTTTTGATGGATTAATTTATATTTCTGTTATAATTGGTGGATTTATTATTCTATAGGTACAAATTGATAATTAGGTGTCCATGAAGCAAAAATGATCAAAGAGTAAGAAAAGAGTTGCAATTAGGAAAATAAAATCAAAATAGAAGAGAGGATCCCTCAACATCTTCGGTAGTGTCCACGAAGTCGAGCATAACTTTCTCATCCGGACTCCAAATCGACTGGTTCCGGCGGCATTAGAAAGCTATTTCAGCTGGCTACAATTCCTGTCTAATGTCAAATTTCCAAATTCGGACTCGAACATGGTCAAAATTGGATTCCAACAGCGATCATGAAAATACCCGCTACAGTTCGAGGACACGAATGCGCATCAAGAAACGTGCACAAAAACACTCGCTACAAAAGATACGCACATAAGTAAAAGTACAAAATCATGCACAAAATTACTCACGCAAAACTGCATTCGCAAAAGGATCATGAAAACACAAACTACAATCCTAGGACATTAATACAAATCAACAAACATGCACAAACACACTCGCTCAAATGGACATGCACAAGCATACATGTAAAAAAACATGCGCAAAAGTGCATTCGCAACAACGTTCTTAAAAACACGAAGTACAACACTAGGACTTTAATGCGCATAACCAAACAACAGCAAAAACACAAGATACAAAAGATACAGTGGAGTGTAGAAATAACACTCAACGTTTACGTTTACGTGGATTTTTTGATGGATTAATTTATATTTCTGTTTCAATTGGTGGATTTAGTATTCTATAGGTACAAATTGATAATTAGGTGTCCATGAAGCAAAAATGATCAAAGAGTAAGAAAAGAGTTGCAATTAGGAAAATAAAATCAAAATAGAAGAGAGGATCCCTCAACATCTTCGGTAGTGTCCACAAGTCGAGCATAACTTTCTCATCCGGACTCCAAATCGACTGGTTTCGGCGGCATTAGAAAGCTATTTCAGCTGGCTACAATTCCTGTCTAATGTCAAATTTCCAAATTCGAACTCGAACATGGTCAAAATTGGATTCCAACAGCGATCATGAAAATACCCGCTACAGTTCGAGGACACGAATGCGCATCAAGAAACGTGCACAAAAACACTCGCTACAAAAGATACGCACATAAGTAAAAGTACAAAATCATGCACAAAATTACTCACGCAAAACTGCATTCGCAAAAAGGATCATGAAAACACAAACTACAATCCTAGGACATTAATACAAATCAACAAACATGCACAAACACACTCGCTCAAATGGACATGCACATGCATACATGTAAAAAAACATGCGCAAAAGTGCATTCGCAACAACGTTCTTAAAAACACGAAGTACAACACTAGGACTTTAATGCGCATAACCAAACAACAGCAAAAACACAAGATACAAAAGATACAGTGGAGTGTAGAAATAACACTCAACGTTTACGTTTACGTGGATTTTTTGATGGATTAATTTATATTTCTGTTTTAATTGGTGGATTTATTATTCTATAGGTACAAATTGATAATTAGGTGTCCATGAAGCAAAAATGATCAAAGAGTAAGAAAAGAGTTGCAATTAGGAAAATAAAATCAAAATAGAAGAGAGGATCCCTCAACATCTTCGGTAGTGTCCACGAAGTCGAGCATAACTTTCTCATCCGGACTCCAAATAGACTGGTTCCGGCGGCATTAGAAAGCTATTTCAGCTGGCTACAATTCCTGTCTAATGTCAAATTTCCAAATTCGGACTCGAACATGGTCAAAATTGGATTCCAACAGCGATCATGAAAATACCCGCTACAGTTCGAGGACACGAATGCGCATCAAGAAACGTGCACAAAAACACTCGCTACAAAAGATACGCACATAAGTAAAAGTACAAAATCATGCACAAAATTACTCACGCAAAACTGCATTCGCAAAAGGATCATGAAAACACAAACTACAATCCTAGGACATTAATACAAATCAACAAACATGCACAAACACACTCGCTCAAATGGACATGCACAAGCATACATGTAAAAAAAACATGCGCAAAAGTGCATTCGCAACAACGTTCTTAAAAACACGAAGTACAACACTAGGACTTTAATGCGCATAACCAAACAACAGCAAAAACACAAGATACAAAAGATACAGTGGAGTGTAGAAATAACACTCAACGTTTACGTTTACGTGGATTTTTTGATGGATTAATTTATATTTATGTTTCAATTGGTGGATTTAGTATTCTATAGGTACAAATTGATAATTAGGTGTCCATGAAGCAAAAATGATCAAAGAGTAAGAAAAGAGTTGCAATTAGGAAAATAAAATCAAAATAGAAGAGAGGATCCCTCAACATCTTCGGTAGTGTCCACGAAGTCGAGCATAACTTTCTCATCCGGACTCCAAATCGACTGGTTCCGGCGGCATTAGAAAGCTATTTCAGCTGGCTACAATTCCTGTCTAATGTCAAATTTCCAAATTCGGACTCGAACATGGTCAAAATTGGATTCCAACAGCGATCATGAAAATACCCGCTACAGTTCGAGGACACGAATGCGCATCAAGAAACGTGCACAAAAACACTCGCTACAAAAGATACGCACATAAGTAAAAGTACAAAATCATGCACAAAATTACTCACACAAAACTGCATTCGCAAAAAGGATCATGAAAACACAAACTACAATCCTAGGACATTAATACAAATCAACAAACATGCACAAACACACTCGCTCAAATGGACATGCACATGCATACATGTAAAAAAACATGCGCAAAAGTGCATTCGCAACAACGTTCTTAAAAACACGAAGTACAACACTAGGACTTTAATGCGCATAACCAAACAACAGCAAAAACACAAGATACAAAAGATACAGTGGAGTGTAGAAATAACACTCAACGTTTACGTTTACGTGGATTTTTTGATGGATTAATTTATATTTCTGTTTAATTGGTGGATTTATTATTCTATAGGTACAAATTGATAATTAGGTGTCCATGAAGCAAAAATGATCAAAGAGTAAGAAAAGAGTTGCAATTAGGAAAATAAAATCAAAATAGAAGAGAGGATCCCTCAACATCTTCGGTAGTGTCCACGAAGTCGAGCATAACTTTCTCATCCGGACTCCAAATCGACTGGTTCCGGCGGCATTAGAAAGCTATTTCAGCTGGCTACAATTCCTGTCTAATGTCAAATTTCCAAATTCGGACTCGAACATGGTCAAAATTGGATTCCAACAGCGATCATGAAAATACCCGCTACAGTTCGAGGACACGAATGCGCATCAAGAAACGTGCACAAAAACACTCGCTACAAAAGATACGCACATAAGTAAAAGTACAAAATCATGCACAAAATTACTCACGCAAAACTGCATTCGCAAAGAGGATCATGAAAACACAAACTACAATCCTAGGACATTAATACAAATCAACAAACATGCACAAACACACTCGCTCAAATGGACATGCACAAGCATACATGTAAAAAAACATGCGCAAAAGTGCATTCGCAACAACGTTCTTAAAAACACGAAGTACAACACTAGGACTTTAATGCGCATAACCAAACAACAGCAAAAACACAAGATACAAAAGATACAGTGGAGTGTAGAAATAACACTCAACGTTTACGTTTACGTGGATTTTTTGATGGATTAATTTATATTTCTGTTTCAATTGGTGGATTTAGTTTTCTATAGGTACAAATTGATAATTAGGTGTCCATGAAGCAAAAATGATCAAAGAGAAAGAAAAGAGTTGCAATTAGGAAAATAAAATCAAAATAGAAGAGAGGATCCCTCAACATCTTCGGTAGTGTCCACAAAGTCGAGCATAACTTTCTCATCCGGACTCCAAATCGACTGGTTTCGGCAGCATTAGAAAGCTATTTCAGCTGGCTACAATTCCTGTCTAATGTCAAATTTCCAAATTCGAACTCGAACATGGTCAAAATTGGATTCCAACAGCGATCATGAAAATACCCGCTACAGTTCGAGGACACGAATGCGCATCAAGAAACGTGCACAAAAACACTCGCTACAAAAGATACGCACATAAGTAAAAGTACAAAATCATGCACAAAATTACTCACGCAAAACTGCATTCGCAAAAAGGATCATGAAAACACAAACTACAATCCTAGGACATTAATACAAATCAACAAACATGCACAAACACACTCGCTCAAATGGACATGCACATGCATACATGTAAAAAAACATGCGCAAAAGTGCATTCGCAACAACGTTCTTAAAAACACGAAGTACAACACTAGGACTTTAATGCGCATAACCAAACAACAGCAAAAACACAAGATACAAAAGATACAGTGGAGTGTAGAAATAACACTCAACGTTTACGTTTACGTGGATTTTTTGATGGATTAATTTAAATTTCTGTTATAATTGGTGGATTTATTATTCTATAGGTACAAATTGATAATTAGGTGTCCATGAAGCAAAAATGATCAAAGAGTAAGAAAAGAGTTGCAATTAGGAAAATAAAATCAAAATAGAAGAGAGGATCCCTCAACATCTTCGGTAGTGTCCACGAAGTCGAGCATAACTTTCTCATCCGGACTCCAAATAGACTGGTTCCGGCGGCATTAGAAAGCTATTTCAGCTGGCTACAATTCCTGTCTAATGTCAAATTTCCAAATTCGGACTCGAACATGGTCAAAATTGGATTCCAACAGCGATCATGAAAATACCCGCTACAGTTCGAGGACACGAATGCGCATCAAGAAACGTGCACAAAAACACTCGCTACAAAAGATACGCACATAAGTAAAAGTACAAAATCATGCACAAAATTACTCACGCAAAACTGCATTCGCAAAGAGGATCATGAAAACACAAACTACAATCCTAGGACATTAATACAAATCAACAAACATGCACAAACACACTCGCTCAAATGGACATGCACAAGCATACATGTAAAAAAAACATGCGCAAAAGTGCATTCGCAACAACGTTCTTAAAAACACGAAGTACAACACTAGGACTTTAATGCGCATAACCAAACAACAGCAAAAACACAAGATACAAAAGATACAGTGGAGTGTAGAAATAACACTCAACGTTTACGTTTACGTGGATTTTTTGATGGATTAATTTATATTTATGTTTCAATTGGTGGATTTAGTTTTCTATAGGTACAAATTGATAATTAGGTGTCCATGAAGCAAAAATGATCAAAGAGAAAGAAAAGAGTTGCAATTAGGAAAATAAAATCAAAATAGAAGAGAGGATCCCTCAACATCTTCGGTAGTGTCCACGAAGTCGAGCATAACTTTCTCATCCGGACTCCAAATCGACTGGTTTCGCCAGCATTAGAAAGCTATTTCAGCTGGCTACAATTCCTGTCTAATGTCAAATTTCCAAATTCGAACTCGAACATGGTCAAAATTGGATTCCAACAGCGATCATGAAAATACCCGCTACAGTTCGAGGACACGAATGCGCATCAAGAAACGTGCACAAAAACACTCGCTACAAAAGATACGCACATAAGTAAAAGTACAAAATCATGCACAAAATTACTCACACAAAACTGCATTCGCAAAAAGGATCATGAAAACACAAACTACAATCCTAGGACATTAATACAAATCAACAAACATGCACAAACACACTCGCTCAAATGGACATGCACATGCATACATGTAAAAAAACATGCGCAAAAGTGCATTCGCAACAACGTTCTTAAAAACACGAAGTACAACACTAGGACTTTAATGCGCATAACCAAACAACAGCAAAAACACAAGATACAAAAGATACAGTGGAGTGTAGAAATAACACTCAACGTTTACGTTTACGTGGATTTTTTGATGGATTAATTTAAATTTCTGTTATAATTGGTGGATTTATTATTCTATAGGTACAAATTGATAATTAGGTGTCCATGAAGCAAAAATGATCAAAGAGTAAGAAAAGAGTTGCAATTAGGAAAATAAAATCAAAATAGAAGAGAGGATCCCTCAACATCTTCGGTAGTGTCCACGAAGTCGAGCATAACTTTCTCATCCGGACTCCAAATAGACTGGTTCCGGCGGCATTAGAAAGCTATTTCAGCTGGCTACAATTCCTGTCTAATGTCAAATTTCCAAATTCGGACTCGAACATGGTCAAAATTGGATTCCAACAGCGATCATGAAAATACCCGCTACAGTTCGAGGACACGAATGCGCATCAAGAAACGTGCACAAAAACACTCGCTACAAAAGATACGCACATAAGTAAAAGTACAAAATCATGCACAAAATTACTCACGCAAAACTGCATTCGCAAAGAGGATCATGAAAACACAAACTACAATCCTAGGACATTAATACAAATCAACAAACATGCACAAACACACTCGCTCAAATGGACATGCACAAGCATACATGTAAAAAAACATGCGCAAAAGTGCATTCGCAACAACGTTCTTAAAAACACGAAGTACAACACTAGGACTTTAATGCGCATAACCAAACAACAGCAAAAACACAAGATACAAAAGATACAGTGGAGTGTAGAAATAACACTCAACGTTTACGTTTACGTGGATTTTTTGATGGATTAATTTATATTTCTGTTTCAATTGGTGGATTTAGTATTCTATAGGTACAAATTGATAATTAGGTGTCCATGAAGCAAAAATGATCAAAGAGTAAGAAAAGAGTTGCAATTAGGAAAATAAAATCAAAATAGAAGAGAGGATCCCTCAACATCTTCGGTAGTGTCCACGAAGTCGAGCATAACTTTCTCATCCGGACTCCAAATCGACTGGTTTCAGCGCATTAGAAAGCTATTTCAGCTGGCTACAATTCATGTCTAATGTCAAATTTCCAAATTCGGACTCGAACATGGTCAAAATTGGATTCCAACAGCGATCATGAAAATACCCGCTACAGTTCGAGGACACGAATGCGCATCAAGAAACGTGCACAAAAACACTCGCTACAAAAGATACGCACATAAGTAAAAGTACAAAATCATGCACAAAATTACTCACGCAAAACTGCATTCGCAAAGAGGATCATGAAAACACAAACTACAATCCTAGGACATTAATACAAATCAACAAACATGCACAAACACACTCGCTCAAATGGACATGCACATGCATACATGTAAAAAAACATGCGCAAAAGTGCATTCGCAACAACGTTCTTAAAAACACGAAGTACAACACTAGGACTTTAATGCGCATAACCAAACAACAGCAAAAACACAAGATACAAAAGATACAGTGGAGTGTAGAAATAACACTCAACGTTTACGTTTACGTGGATTTTTTGATGGATTAATTTATATTTCTGTTATAATTGGTGGATTTATTATTCTATAGGTACAAATTGATAATTAGGTGTCCATGAAGCAAAAATGATCAAAGAGTAAGAAAAGAGTTGCAATTAGGAAAATAAAATCAAAATAGAAGAGAGGATCCCTCAACATCTTCGGTAGTGTCCACGAAGTCGAGCATAACTTTCTCATCCGGACTCCAAATAGACTAGTTCCGGCGGCATTAGAAAGCTATTTCAGCTGGCTACAATTCCTGTCTAATGTCAAATTTCCAAATTCGGACTCGAACATGGTCAAAATTGGATTCCAACAGCGATCATGAAAATACCCGCTACAGTTCGAGGACACGAATGCGCATCAAGAAACGTGCACAAAAACACTCGCTACAAAAGATACGCACATAAGTAAAAGTACAAAATCATGCACAAAATTACTCACGCAAAACTGCATTCGCAAAGAGGATCATGAAAACACAAACTACAATCCTAGGACATTAATACAAATCAACAAACATGCACAAACACACTCGCTCAAATTGACATGCACAAGCATACATGTAAAAAAACATGCGCAAAAGTGCATTCGCAACAACGTTCTTAAAAACACGAAGTACAACACTAGGACTTTAATGCGCATAGCCAAACAACAGCAAAAACACAAGATACAAAAGATACAGTGGAGTGTAGAAATAACACTCAACGTTTACGTTTACGTGGATTTTTTGATGGATTAATTTATATTTCTGTTTCAATTGGTGGATTTAGTCTTCTATAGGTACAAATTGATAATTAGGTGTCCATGAAGCAAAAATGATCAAAGAGTAAGAAAAGAGTTGCAATTAGGAAAATAAAATCAAAATAGAAGAGAGGATCCCTCAACATCTTCGGTAGTGTCCACAAAGTCGAGCATAACTTTCTCATCCGGACTCCAAATCGACTGGTTTCGGCAGCATTAGAAAGCTATTTTAGCTGGCTACAATTCCTGTCTAATGTCAAATTTCCAAATTCGAACTCGAACATGGTCAAAATTGGATTCCAACTGCGATCATGAAAATACCCGCTACAGTTCGAGGACACGAATGCGCATCAAGAAACGTGCACAAAAACACTCGCTACAAAAGATACGCACATAAGTAAAAGTACAAAATCATGCACAAAATTACTCACGCAAAACTGCATTCGCAAAAAGGATCATGAAAACACAAACTACAATCCTAGGACATTAATACAAATCAACAAACATGCACAAACACACTCGCTCAAATGGACATGCACATGCATACATGTAAAAAAACATGCGCAAAAGTGCATTCGCAACAACGTTCTTAAAAACACGAAGTACAACACTAGGACTTTAATGCACATAGCCAAACAACAGCAAAAACACAAGATACAAAAGATACAGTGGAGTGTAGAAATAACACTCAACGTTTACGTTTACGTGGATTTTTTGATGGATTAATTTATATTTCTGTTATAATTGGTGGATTTATTATTCTATAGGTACAAATTGATAATTAGGTGTCCATGAAGCAAAAATGATCAAAGAGTAAGAAAAGAGTTGCAATTAGGAAAATAAAATCAAAATAGAAGAGAGGATCCCTCAACATCTTCGGTAGTGTCCACGAAGTCGAGCATAACTTTCTCATCCGGACTCCAAATAGACTGGTTTCAGCAGCATTAGAAAGCTATTTCAGCTGGCTACAATTCCTGTCTAATGTCAAATTTCCAAATTCGGACTCGAACATGGTCAAAATTGGATTCCAACAGCGATCATGAAAATACCCGCTACAGTTCGAGGACACGAATGCGCATCAAGAAACGTGCACAAAAACACTCGCTACAAAAGATACGCACATAAGTAAAAGTACAAAATCATGCACAAAATTACTCACGCAAAACTGCATTCGCAAAAAGGATCATGAAAACACAAACTACAAGCCTAGGACATTAATACAAATCAACAAACATGCACAAACACACTCGCTCAAATGGACATGCACATGCATACATGTAAAAAAACATGCGCAAAAGTGCATTCCCAACAACGTTCTTAAAAACACGAAGTACAACACTAGGACTTTAATGCACATAGCCAAACAACAGCAAAAACACAAGATACAAAAGATACAGTGGAGTGTAGAAATAACACTCAACGTTTACGTTTACGTGGATTAATTTTTATTTCTGTTTCAATAGGTGGATTTAGTCTTCTATAGGTACAAATTGATAATTAGGTTCCATGAAGCAAAAATGATCAAAGAGTAAGAAAAGAGTTGCAATTAGGAAAATAAAATCAAAATAGAAGAGAGGATCCCTCAACATCTTCGATAGTGTCCACGAAGTCGAGCATAACTTTCTCATCCGGACTCCAAATAGACTGGTTCCGGCGGCATTAGAAAGCTATTTCAGCTGGCTACAATTCCTGTCTAATGTCAAATTTCCAAATTCGGACTCGAACATGGTCAAAATTGGATTCCAACAGCGATCATGAAAATACCCGCTACAGTTCGAGGACACGAATGCGCATCAAGAAACGTGCACAAAAACACTCGCTACAAAAGATACGCACATAAGTAAAAGTACAAAATCATGCACAAAATTACTCACGCAAAACTGCATTCGCAAAGAGGATCATGAAAACACAAACTACAATCCTAGGACATTAATACAAATCAACAAACATGCACAAACACACTCGCTCAAATGGACATGCACAAGCATACATGTAAAAAAACATGCGCAAAAGTGCATTCGCAACAACGTTCTTAAAAACACGAAGTACAACACTAGGACTTTAATGCGCATAGCCAAACAACAGCAAAAACACAAGATACAAAAGATACAGTGGAGTGTAGAAATAACACTCAACGTTTACGTTTACGTGGATTAATTTTTATTTCTGTTTCAATAGGTGGATTTAGTCTTCTATAGGTACAAATTGATAATTAGGTTTCATGAAGCAAAAATGATCAAAGAGTAAGAAAAGAGTTGCAATTAGGAAAATAAAATCAAAATAGAAGAGAGGATCCCTCAACATCTTCGGTAGTGTCCACAAAGTCGAGCATAACTTTCTCATCCGGACTCCAAATCGACTGGTTTCGGCAGCATTAGAAAGCTATTTTAGCTGGCTACAATTCCTGTCTAATGTCAAATTTCCAAATTCGAACTTGAACATGGTCAAAATTGGATTCCAACAGCGATGATGAAAATACCCGCTACAGTTCGAGGACACGAATGCGCATCAAGAAACGTGCACAAAAACACTCGCTACAAAAGATACGCACATAAGTAAAAGTACAAAATCATGCACAAAATTACTCACGCAAAACTGCATTCGCAAAGAGGATCATGAAAACACAAACTACAATCCTAGGACATTAATACAAATCAACAAACATGCACAAACACACTCGCCCAAATGGACATGCACAAGCATACATGTAAAAAAACATGCGCAAAAGTGCATTCGCAACAACGTTCTTAAAAACACGAAGTACAACACTAGGACTGTAATGCACATAGCCAAACAACAGCAAAAACACAAGATACAAAAGATACAGTGGAGTGTAGAAATAACACTCAACGTTTACGTTTACGTGGATTTTTTGATGGATTAATTTATATTTCTGTTATAATTGGTGGATTTATTATTCTATAGGTACAAATTGATAATTAGGTGTCCATGAAGCAAAAATGATCAAAGAGTAAGAAAAGAGTTGCAATTAGGAAAATAAAATCAAAATAGAAGAGAGGATCCCTCAACATCTTCGGTAGTGTCCACGAAGTCGAGCATAACTTTCTCATCCGGACTCCAAATAGACTGGTTCCGGCGGCATTAGAAAGCTATTTCAGCTGGCTACAATTCCTGTCTAATGTCAAATTTCCAAATTCGGACTCGAACATGGTCAAAATTGGATTCCAACAGCGATCATGAAAATACCCGCTACAGTTCGAGGACACGAATGCGCATCAAGAAACGTGCACAAAAACACTTGCTACAAAAGATACGCACATAAGTAAAATTACAAAATCATGCACAAAATTACTCACGCAAAACTGCATTCGCAAAGAGGATCATGAAAACACAAACTACAATCCTAGGACATTAATACAAATCAACAAACATGCACAAACACACTCGCTCAAATGGACATGCACAAGCATACATGTAAAAAAACATGCGCAAAAGTGCATTCGCAACAACGTTCTTAAAAACACGAAGTACAACACTAGGACTTTAATGCGCATAGCCAAACAACAGCAAAAACACAAGATACAAAAGATACAGTGGAGTGTAGAAATAACACTCAACGTTTACGTTTACGTGGATTTTTTGATGGATTAATTTGTATTTCTGTTTCAATTGGTGGATTTAGTCTTCTATAGGTACAAATTGATAATTAGGTGTCCATGAAGCAAAAATGATCAAAGAGTAAGAAAAGGGTTGCAATTAGGAAAATAAAATCAAAATAGAAGAGAGGATCCCTCAACATCTTCGGTAGTGTCCACAAAGTCGAGCATAACTTTCTCATCCGGACTCCAAATCGACTGGTTTCGGCAGCATTAGAAAGCTATTTCAGCTGGCTACAATTCCTGTGTAATGTCAAATTTCCAAATTCGAACTTGAACATGGTCAAAATTGGATTCCAACAGCGATCATGAAAATACCCGCTACAGTTCGAGGACACGAATGCGCATCAAGAAACGTGCACAAAAACACTCGCTACAAAAGATACGCACATAAGTAAAAGTACAAAATCATGCACAAAATTACTCACGCAAAACTGCATTCGCAAAAAGGATCATGAAAACACAAACTACAAGCCTAGGACATTAATACAAATCAACAAACATGCACAAACACACTCGCTCAAATGGACATGCACATGCATACATGTAAAAAAACATGCGCAAAAGTGCATTCGCAACAACGTTCTTAAAAACACGAAGTACAACACTAGGACTTTAATGCACATAGCCAAACAACAGCAAAAACACAAGATACAAAAGATACAGTGGAGTGTAGAAATAACACTCAACGTTTACGTTTACGTGGATTTTTTGATGGATTAATTTATATTTCTGTTATAATTGGTGGATTTATTATTCTATAGGTACAAATTGATAATTAGGTGTCCATGAAGCAAAAATGATCAAAGAGTAAGAAAAGAGTTGCAATTAGGAAAATAAAATCAAAATAGAAGAGAGGATCCCTCAACATCTTCGGTAGTGTCCACGAAGTCGAGCATAACTTTCTCATCCGGACTCCAAATAGACTGGTTCCGGCGGCATTAGAAAGCTATTTCAGCTGGCTACAATTCCTGTCTAATGTCAAATTTCCAAATTCGGACTCGAACATGGTCAAAATTGGATTCCAACAGCGATCATTAAAATACCCGCTACAGTTCGAGGACACGAATGCGCATCAAGAAACGTGCACAAAAACACTCGCTACAAAAGATACGCACATAAGTAAAAGTACAAAATCATGCACAAAATTACTCACGCAAAACTGCATTCGCAAAGAGGATCATGAAAACACAAACTACAATCCTAGGACATTAATACAAATCAACAAACATGCACAAACACACTCGCTCAAATGGACATGCACAAGCATACATGTAAAAAAACATGCGCAAAAGTGCATTCGCAACAACGTTCTTAAAAACACGAAGTACAACACTAGGACTTTAATGTGCATAGCCAAACAACAGCAAAAACACAAGATACAAAAGATACAGTGGAGTGTAGAAATAACACTCAACGTTTACGTTTACGTGGATTAATTTTTATTTCTGTTTCAATAGGTGGATTTAGTCTTCTATAGGTACAAATTGATAATTAGGTTTCCATGAAGCAAAAATGATCAAAGAGTAAGAAAAGAGTTGCAATTAGGAAAATAAAATCAAAATAGAAGAGAGGATCCCTCAACATCTTCGGTAGTGTCCACAAAGTCGAGCATAACTTTCTCATCCGGACTCCAAATCGACTGGTTTCGGCAGCATTAGAAAGCTATTTCAGCTGGCTACAATTCCTGTGTAATGTCAAATTTCCAAATTCGAACTTGAACATGGTCAAAATTGGATTCCAACAGCGATCATGAAAATACCCGCTACAGTTCGAGGACACGAATGCGCATCAAGAAACGTGCACAAAAACACTCGCTACAAAAGATACGCACATAAGTAAAAGTACAAAATCATGCACAAAATTACTCACGCAAAACTGCATTCGCAAAAAGGATCATGAAAACACAAACTACAAGCCTAGGACATTAATACAAATCAACAAACATGCACAAACACACTCGCTCAAATGGACATGCACATGCATACATGTAAAAAAACATGCGCAAAAGTGCATTCGCAACAACGTTCTTAAAAACACGAAGTACAACACTAGGACTTTAATGCACATAGCCAAACAACAGCAAAAACACAAGATACAAAAGATAAGTGGAGTGTAGAAATAACACTCAACGTTTACGTTTACGTGGATTTTTTGATGGATTAATTTATATTTCTGTTATAATTGGTGGATTTATTATTCTATAGGTACAAATTGATAATTAGGTGTCCATGAAGCAAAAATGATCAAAGAGTAAGAAAAGAGTTGCAATTAGGAAAATAAAATCAAAATAGAAGAGAGGATCCCTCAACATCTTCGGTAGTGTCCACGAAGTCGAGCATAACTTTCTCATCCGGACTCCAAATAGACTGGTTCCGGCGGCATTAGAAAGCTATTTCAGCTGGCTACAATTCCTGTCTAATGTCAAATTTCCAAATTCGGACTCGAACATGGTCAAAATTGGATTCCAACAGCGATCATTAAAATACCCGCTACAGTTCGAGGACACGAATGCGCATCAAGAAACGTGCACAAAAACACTCGCTACAAAAGATACGCACATAAGTAAAAGTACAAAATCATGCACAAAATTACTCACGCAAAACTGCATTCGCAAAGAGGATCATGAAAACACAAACTACAATCCTAGGACATTAATACAAATCAACAAACATGCACAAACACACTCGCTCAAATGGACATGCACAAGCATACATGTAAAAAAACATGCGCAAAAGTGCATTCGCAACAACGTTCTTAAAAACACGAAGTACAACACTAGGACTTTAATGTGCATAGCCAAACAACAGCAAAAACACAAGATACAAAAGATACAGTGGAGTGTAGAAATAACACTCAACGTTTACGTTTACGTGGATTAATTTTTATTTCTGTTTCAATAGGTGGATTTAGTCTTCTATAGGTACAAATTGATAATTAGGTTTCCATGAAGCAAAAATGATCAAAGAGTAAGAAAAGAGTTGCAATTAGGAAAATAAAATCAAAATAGAAGAGAGGATGCCTCAACATCTTCGGTAGTGTCCACAAAGTCGAGCATAACTTTCTCATCCGGACTCCAAATCGACTGGTTTCGGCAGCATTAGAAAGCTCTTTCAGCTGGCTACAATTCCTGTGTAATGTCAAATTTCCAAATTCGAACTTGAACATGGTCAAAATTGGATTCCAACAGCGATCATGAAAATACCCGCTACAGTTCGAGGACACGAATGCGCATCAAGAAACGTGCACAAAAACACTCGCTACAAAAGATACGCACATAAGTAAAAGTACAAAATCATGCACAAAATTACTCACGCAAAACTGCATTCGCAAAAAGGATCATGAAAACACAAACTACAAGCCTAGGACATTAATACAAATCAACAAACATGCACAAACACACTCGCTCAAATGGACATGCACATGCATACATGTAAAAAAACATGCGCAAAAGTGCATTCGCAACAACGTTCTTAAAAACACGAAGTACAACACTAGGACTTTAATGCACATAGCCAAACAACAGCAAAAACACAAGATACAAAAGATACAGTGGAGTGTAGAAATAACACTCAACGTTTACGTTTACGTGGATTTTTTGATGGATTAATTTATATTTCTGTTATAATTGGTGGATTTATTATTCTATAGGTACAAATTGATAATTAGGTGTCCATGAAGCAAAAATGATCAAAGAGTAAGAAAAGAGTTGCAATTAGGAAAATAAAATCAAAATAGAAGAGAGGATCCCTCAACATCTTCGGTAGTGTCCACGAAGTCGAGCATAACTTTCTCATCCGGACTCCAAATAGACTGGTTCCGGCGGCATTAGAAAGCTATTTCAGCTGGCTACAATTCCTGTCTAATGTCAAATTTCCAAATTCGGACTCGAACATGGTCAAAATTGGATTCCAACAGCGATCATGAAAATACCCGCTACAGTTCGAGGACACGAATGCGCATCAAGAAACGTGCACAAAAACACTCGCTACAAAAGATACGCACATAAGTAAAAGTACAAAATCATGCAAAAAATTACTCACGCAAAACTGCATTCGCAAAGAGGATCATGAAAACACAAACTACAATCCTAGGACATTAATACAAATCAACAAACATGCACAAACACACTCGCTCAAATGGACATGCACAAGCATACATGTAAAAAAACATGCGCAAAAGTGCATTCGCAACAACGTTCTTAAAAACACGAAGTACAACACTAGGACTTTAATGCGCATAGCCAAACAACAGCAAAAACACAAGATACAAAAGATACAGTGGAGTGTAGAAATAACACTCAACGTTTACGTTTACGTGGATTTTTTGATGGATTAATTTGTATTTCTGTTTCAATAGGTGGATTTAGTTTTCTATAGGTACAAATTGATAATTAGGTGTCCATGAAGCAAAAATGATCAAAGAGTAAGAAAAGAGTTGCAATTAGGAAAATAAAATCAAAATAGAAGAGAGGATCCCTCAACATCTTCGGTAGTGTCCACAAAGTCGAGCATAACTTTCTCATCCGGACTCCAAATCGACTGGTTTCGGCAGCATTATTGTGACACCCCTCTCTCGATTACCCTTATTATATGTAATCTCAGCGGAAGACTTTTGAAAACATGATTTTTGTGGATATAAAATTTACGTAAAATTTTTTCTTTTTAAATCAGAGGGAGAGAGGGCACAGCTTGCTAAACCCTAATCAAATATTTAACACAAAAGCATACTACATGCAAGACTAGAAATTAACTAGGCCTGATGGACTTAATGCAAATGCGGACAGATTCAATGCAGAAGCTTTAAAAATTAATTCCTCTTAAACTACTCATGAAAATGACCCCAAAATAATACCATACCATCTAACACGGGTCTAGATCACTCAGTTAAAACAGGGGAGGGGGTTTTGAAAATTCACAATAAATTCCTCACTGACCCAAAAACTACCAAATTTTACCCCAAGGCAGAAAAATAAGTTTAAAACATTTTCCAAGTGGACACAAGGCATTTGAGTGAGTGAAACTCCAGTTATACCAGAAAACACCCGAATAACCCTGTTTCAATGCAGTAGTGAGAAACAAATCATAACTAAATAAATACTTACCCAAATAATGCACAAGACATATCAATATGATGAGAACAGAGAGATGCAGAGACTCCTAAAATTTCATGATTTTCTAAGCAGAGAACCTATATGAAAATAATTTTAGAACATGGATACAAAACACGAAGAAATTACTAGTCGAAAGCATGCATGCATATAAATAGTGAAAATTTGCTTTCGCTTACAAAAGACTACGGATTACCGATTAATTATCCAAAATAGGGTAATCCTAATTACTGTTACACATATCGTCTTTTAATAATTTCCACCGATCGGAGGAAGCGAACGGTAGAAAATACCTAAAATCGTATCAAAAGTTTTTATAAGCATATTATACGAATAAAACCACATAACTAGATTAAGAGCCAACACTATCCACAACCCCTCCATACGATCTCCTTCCGATTCTCGAGCTCGATTCCCAACTTCACCCCTCGGGCCCTAAATCGGGTATACCTACAAACATACAACACCTATATGAGTCTTTGATGACTCCATGAGAATCTTGAAGTAATATCGAATACACATAGCACATAGAGCATACATATATCTATATATATATATATATACATATATCTTTATACATGAACATACAACATGAAGTAAAACAATCATATACTTCCCTTTTTCGTCGGCGTTCTTCATTCACATAATTGCCACACGCATAGAGTGAGATAATTCCCACCTTTATAACCCTATGCCATGACACGTATTGAAGATTATAGAAGGAATTTCCCACCTTTATAACCCTACGATCCCAAGACCATAGAGTGAGATTTTCCCCCTATATCATCAACACCATAATGCAACATGCATGACATGAAAAATTGTCGGGAATCCCTCGGAAGAGCCAATCTAAGTTACCGGTAAATAACCCCATATAATTCGAACCATGACTAACTACGTGGGATCAAACCACCCCTAGGCCCTACGGTACCGGCTCGCCGTACCCGAGAAATTTACCGTAACCTCGAAAGACTTTCCAACATAGCTTTATCTTTTTTTAAAAAAAATTCATGACACTTAATGCACCCACCCATGCACCCTTTCTACTTACCTTTCTCTCATCCTCACACCCAATGATTCACATAAGCAAGCAAGAGCACATAGGAGCACATAGAAAATACACATAAAGTTTCACAAAATCATTTAGTCATAAAAACATAGAAATAACCGAAATCTTAACATACAAAAACAATCTAACATCAAAGTTCACTAGATCTAGCATTTTTACAAGAATAAAATTCAAGACTTCCATCTTTACATTTATTCAAGAAAATACACTAGATCTTCACATGCAAGAGTATTTTAAATCAAATTAGCACAAATTCTTAGTTCTTAACCATTTTTCATAGAAAACACTAGATCTTAACATGCAAGACTTTAGATCAACCATCAATCACTAGATCTTAACATGCAAGACCTTGGATCGACAATCAATTACCAACCTTAACATGCAAGGCCTTAAAACAACAATCAACACAAGATCAACACATGCAAAACACAAAGTAAACCACATAAGCAATTTCAAGCATTTTACCTCAAAAATTCGAAGTTCCTTAGTTAAGTCAAAAATTCATTTTCTTTTCACAAATCAACAATCAAACACTAGATTAACACATGCAAGGCACTAATTAAACCAAATAAGCTATTTAAAACATTTTTCCCCAAATTTTCGAAACTTTCATGGCTAGGCCAAAATTTCATTTTCTTTCCAAAATTCAACAATCAAACACTAGATCAACACATGCAAGGCACTAATTAAGCCAAATAAGCCATTTAAAACATTTTTCCCCAAATTTTCGAAAAATCATAGAATTTCAAGAACAAGGTTATCTTTTCAAAACACTAACATGCAATTATCATCTAAACCATATAATCAAATAATATGCAAGAATCAACAAATAAATCATATAAAAATACATAAAAACCGAAAATACTAGTGGTGTTGTAGGTTTGAGCAAGAATTCAAGAATTCTCACCTATACTCTTTAGGGGAAGGATTTGTTAGCTCTTTTCTCTCTAATACAAGAAGAGATTAAGAGTTAGATTACAAACCAATATGAAGAAGGAAGAGGAAATTTTCGAATAAAAGAGGAGATGAAGCTCTTACATTCAAATTCAAGAATCTCTTGAAGAAAATATTTTGAGCTTCTTCTACTACTAATTTCGAAAATGGAAGAAGAAAGAAGAGAAGAGAGATTTCTTAGGATTGTAGTGGGGAGATGAGAAAACACTTGGTAATGGGTTCTATTTATAGAATGGAGAGGCTTGCAACCTTAATGGGTAAGTATTGAGGAGGGGCTTCTTGGCAATTAAATCTTTAGGTGGGTTGGGGGTGATTTTGCAATTTTCGAAAATGGGAGTGGTGGTGGTTCTTGGGTGGTTCAAGCTTGAGAAAATGGTGGCTATGGTGGTGGTGGTGTGGCTGCCGAAATGAAGAGGAAGGAGGGAGAAGAAGAAAGACCTTTGGTCTTATTAAAGTGGAGTGAAAAGCATGCCTAGTCTATAAAGTAGGGAACTAGGCTTGGGTATTTCTTTCTATGCTCAAAGTACAACCACACTAATGCATGTTTTTCTACCAATTAATATGCAAAATTTAAAAATCATGTGTGTGTGTGTGTGAGGTGTCCGAAAATTCAAGAAATGTGGGGAGGATTTTCAAATTTTCGACATTAATTAAAAATCCTAAAATGCATGATAAAAAAATTTATTTTCTAAAATTTTGTGCATGCATAAATATGATGAAATGCTCATTTAAATTACATGCAAGAATAAAATCCTAGTTTATGAAAAATAATTTATTTCGACATACTATTTCGAAATATTTCCTAAGCACATAATTCACATAATCACATAATTCACATAATCATCACATAATTACCTAATTCACGTAAATACTAATCATGCAAGAATTATTATAAATTCTAATTTCACAAATATGCACATAAAGGTGGTAAAAATTATTTTACCGAAATTGCGGGGTGTTACAATCTCCCCCCCTTAAAAAAATTTTATCCCCAAAATTTGTACCTTTTTCAATTAGTTCCGGATAACAACTCACAATCTCATCCTCAAGTTCCCACGTTGACTCATCCGGAGAATGGTTTTTCCAAAGGATTTTGGCTAGGCGAATTTCTTTGTTTCGGAGTTTCTTAACTTTTCGGTCTAATATTTGGGAGGGTTCTTCGGTAAAGGATAGGTTCGGGCATAAATCGAGGGGTTCGGTTTCAAGGATGTGGTTAGGGTTGGGAATATATTTTCGGAGCATGGAGACGTGAAAGACATTGTGGATTTTGGATAGTTGAGGCGGTAGGGCGAGGCGATAGGCTTGGCCACCAACTCGGTCGAGTATTTCGAAGGGTCCAATGAATCGAGGGCTTAACTTTCCTCGTTTTCCGAATCGCATGATTCCTTTGAGCGGAGCGATTTTCAAGAATACGTGATCACCGGCTTGGAATTCCAACTCTCGTCTCCTTTTATTCGCGTACTTTTGTTGGCGATCTTGGGCGGTTCTCATTTTCTCTCGGATATTCTTGATTATGTCGACGGTGTGTTGGACTAGCTCGGGTCCTAATAATCTTCGCTCTCCTACTTCGTCCCAATGGATTGGAGAACGGCATTTTCTTCCGTACAAGGCTTCGTAAGGTGCCATTCCGATCGAAGATTGGAAGCTATTGTTGTACGAGAATTCGATGAGCGGTAGACGGCTTTCCCAATTTCCACCAAAATCCATTATACATGCTCGAAGCATGTCTTCAAGGGTCTTGATTGTCCTTTCCGATTGTCCGTCGGTTTGGGGATGGTATGCCGTGCTAAAGGCTAGACGGGTTCCCATCGTTTCGTGCAATCTTTTCCAAAATTTGGAAGTGAATCGAGGATCTCGGTCGGAGATGATTGATATCGGAACGCCATGGAGTCGGACGATTTCTCTGATATAGAGTTCGGCCAACTTTTCGAGACTAAAAGTGGTCTTGACCGGTAAGAAGTGTGCGGACTTAGTTAGGCGATCGACTATCACCCATATTGAATTGGACCCTTTAAGAGTCTTCGGGAAACCTTGAACAAAGTCCATCGTTACTCTTTCCCATTTCCATTCGGGAATAAGGTTGGATTGTAGAAGTCCACCGGGCCTTTGGTGTTCGGTTTTGATTTGTTGACAAATTAGGCATTCGGATACGTATTTGGCTACATCCTTCTTCATGCCTGGCCACCAGTACAACTTCTTCAAGTCTTGATACATTTTGGTTTCACCCGGATGGCAAGAGTAGGGCGTTTTGTGAGCTTCGTCGAGAATTAATCCCTTTATCTCTTTGTTCGCCGAAATGCAAATTCTCCCTTGAAATTTCAATATGTTGCCGTCGGTCATTGAGAATTTTGAATTTTGACCGGTTGCTAAGCCTTCTCGGATTTTGACAAGTTGATCATCATGGTCTTGAGCGGACTTGATAGTTGATTCGAGCGGTGGTTTAATGATCAAGGCGGACATGGGTTTTCGGCTAAGAGCGTCGGCGACAACGTTGGCTTTACCGGGATGGTAAAGTATTTCGCAATCATAGTCCTTGACTAATTCAAGCCATCTTCTTTGCCTCATATTGAGTTCTTTTTGAGAAAAGAAGTACTTGAGACTTTTGTGGTCGGTGAAGATCGAACATTTTTCGCCGTAAAGGTAATGTCTCCAAATTTTGAGGGCGAACACGACTGCCGCGAGTTCCAAGTCGTGCGTCGGGTAATTCTTCTCGTAGTCCTTTAATTGTCTAGAGGCATAGGCAATTACATTCCCGTTTTGCATTAGGACGGCTCCGAGCCCGTGCTTGGAGGCGTCACTATAGACCACATAGTTCCCGGTTTTATCCGGTAGAGCGAGGATTGGTGCTGAGGTTAATCGCTTCTTGAGTTCTTGGAAACTAGACTCGCATTCGGGAGTCCATTGATACTTGACTTCTTTTCGGGTCAAACGAGAGAGTGGAGCGGCTATCTTGGAAAAGTTTGGAACGAACCGTCGGTAGTAGCCTGCGAGGCCGAGGAAACTTCGGATTTCTCCGACATTACGAGGAATTGACCAGTTACAAACGGCTTCAATTTTGCTTGGATCGACGGCTATGCCTTCCTTGGAAATTACGTGACCAAGAAAGTGGACTTGTCTTAACCAAAACTCACATTTGGAAAACTTCGCATAGAGTTGGTTCTCTCGGAGAGTTTGGAGCACCATTTCCAAATGATTCCGATGTTCTTCATCATTTCTTGAATATACCAAGATATCGTCGATGAATACGATCACAAATTGATCGAGATATTTGCGGAAGATTCGATTCATGAGATCCATGAAAGCGGCAGGGGCGTTGGTTAGACCAAACGACATCACTACAAATTCGTAATGGCCGTAGCGAGTCCGAAACGCGGTTTTCGGAATATCTTCCTTCTTGATCTTCAATTGATGATATCCGGAACGAAGGTCGATCTTGGAATAGACCGTGGAGTCTTGAAGTTGATCGAAAAGGTCGTCAATTCGTGGCAATGGATACTTGTTTTTGACGGTGACCTTGTTGAGTTCTCGGTAATCAATACACATTCGGAGGGTCCCGTCTTTCTTTTTCACGAAGAGTACCGGAGCACCCCATGGGGAAAAACTAGGGCGGATGAACTTCTTGTCGATAAGATCTTGAATTTGGTCCTTGAGTTCCTTTAGCTCTAACGGCGCCATGCGATAAGGTGCCTTCGAGATAGGAGCGGATCCGGGGATCAAATTAATTTCAAATTCGATTTCACGATCGAGCGGAAGACCGGGGAGATCTTCGGGAAAGACATCGGGAAAATCGCAAACGGTTGGCACTTTGGAAATGTCGGCTTTATCTTCGTTGAGAGTTTCCACTATGTCGACCAAATGACATAGATGTCCTTTTTGAATAAGTTTGCTCGCTTTGATGGCGGAAATGATAGGAATCGACGGATTGTACGAGCTTCGGAATTCGAGAGAACTTCCATTCGGTAAGGAGAAACGAACGGTTTTGTGAGCGCAATTAATTTGAGCGTCGAATTTTGATAACCAATCCATTCCGAGGATTATTTCGAAATGTTTAATGGGTAGGATGATTAGATCGGAGGCTAGGGTTTGGTTATGAATCTGAATAGGGCAATCTTTGATGATGAAATTTGATTTAAGTTCATCACCGGAAGGAATAAGTATGCTAAACAAGGCATCGGCTTGGCTACGGACTAGGCGGAGTTCGGCAACGAGGGTACTTGAGATGAATGAGTGAGTTGATCCGGAGTCGATGAGGGCATACACAAAATTATTATACACATTAACGGTACCTGCGATCATTGACGGGTCAGCTTCGGCTTGGTCTCTTGTCATGGCGAATACTCGTCCCGGCACTTGTCTCGGGGCGATAGGGCAGTCTCGGACCATGTGTCCGGGCTTCTTGCATCGAAAACAGTGGTTGGTTCCGGCAACACAATCGCCTGAGTGTTCTCGCTTGCATTTGGGGCAAAAGGGCTTGTTGCTCGGGGTCACGGTTGCTTGGTTGATCGGTTGCTTTCCTTTGAAGTTGTTGAGGTTCGGTTTCTTCCATGGTCGAGAAGAGGCATCGTGAGGAGGTCTCCATTGTCGTATTTCCATCTCGTCTTGTTCGGCTTCCAAGGCTTTGTCCACTACTCCGCGGAAAGTAGAGGCAGAGGTTAGTCGAACGTCGCGCTTGATTATCGGGTTGAGGCCTCTTAGGTAGTGATTCATCTTTTCGGTGTCGTCTTTGGATATGAAAGGTGCGTAGAGGCTTCCTTGCTCGAAACGGCGTGTGAATTCGGCAATGGTTAGGTTTCCTTGTTTGAGTTCGAGAAACTCCTTAAGCTTTTGTGCTCGAACATTTTTGGAAAAATACTTTTCGAAGAAAAGAACTTTGAAAGCTTCCCAAGTGGTATTTGCTAGATCGATTCCACTCTTTGCGCCTTCCCACCAATTTTGGGCTTCGTTTTTCAACAAGAATAGTGCGCAATGGATTCGGTCGCTATCGTTCATCACCATGTACTCGAAAATAACTTCGAGGGATTTGATCCATTCTTCGGCAACAGTTGGACTAGGGCCGCCGTGGAATTCGGTAGGATGCATTTTCAAAAATCGCTCGTAGGTGGCTTGTGGGGCTGTATTTCTAGGTTGGGGAGGGGGAGGAGGAGGTGGAGGAGGGTTTCGGTTTTGAAGGTTAACAAGGCTGTTGATTTGTTCATTTTGTTCTCGGACGAGGGCGGTGAGGTCTTGGATGGTACGAGATTGATTGTGAGGATCGTTAGCGGCATTTTGAGCTCGAGTTCTTGCTCCCGACATTCTAATACTTAAACATATACAAATAATTCACATTAGCCATAAAATTCACATAAGATTCACATAAAACATATACCTGCCCGAGTGTTCAGTTGGAGTCGTGCTTTGAGAATCGTGAAGATCTTTAGGTCGTATGGAGGTTTCCGGGATCATTGCTCTGATACCACCCATGCTGTGACACCCCTCTCTCGATTACCCTTATTATATGTAATCTCAGCGGAAGACTTTTGAAAACATGATTTTTGTGGATATAAAATTTACGTAAAAAATTTTATTTTTAAATCAGAGGGAGAGAGGGCACAGCTTGCTAAACCCTAATCAAATATTTAACACAAAAGCATACTACATGCAAGACTAGAAATTAACTAGGCCTGATGGACTTAATGCAAATGCGGACAGATTCAATGCAGAAGCTTTAAAAATTAATTCCTCTTAAACTACTCATGAAAATGACCCCAAAATAATACCATACCATCTAACACGGGTCTAGATCACTCAGTTAAAACAGTTTTGAAAGATGCATGGCCATTTAGGAGAAATAAATAAAATGGCACAGTCACTCGGTTTAAAATCCAGAACAGGGGAGGGGGTTTTGAAAATTCACAATAAATTCCTCACTGACCCAAAAACTACCAAATTTTACCCCAAGGCAGAAAAGTAAGTTTCAAACATTTTCCAAGTAGAAACAAGGCATTTGAATGAGTGAAACTCCAGTTATACCAGAAAACACCCGAATAACCCTGTTTCAATGCAGTAGTGAGAAACAAATCATAACTAAATAAATACTTACCCAAATCATGCAAAAGACCTATCAATATGATGAGAACAGAGAGATGCAGAGACTCCTAAAATTTCATGATTTTCTAAGCAGAGAACCTATATGAAAATAATTTTAGAACATGGATACAAAACACGAAGAAATTACTAGTCGAAAGCATGCATGCATATAAATAGTGAAAATTTGCTTTCGCTTACAAAAGACTACGGATTACCGATTAATTATCCAAAATAGGGTAATCCTAATTACTATTACACATATCGTCTTTTAATAATTTCCACCGATCGGAGGAAGCGAACGGTAGAAAATACCTAAAATCGTATCAAAAGTTTTTATAAGCATATTATACGAATAAAACCACATAACTAGATTAAGAGCCAACACTATCCACAACCCCTCCATACGATCTCCTTCCGATTCTCGAGCTCGATTCCCAACTTCACCCCTCGGGCCCTAAATCGGGTATACCTACAAACATACAACACCTATATGAGTCTTTGATGACTCAATGAGAATCTTGAAGTAATATCGAATACACATAGCACATAGAGCATACATATATCTATATATATATATATACATATATCTTTATACATGAACATACAACATGAAGTAAAACAATCATATACTTCCCTTTTTCGTCGGCGTTCTTCATTCACATAATTGCCACACGCATAGAGTGAGATAATTCCCACCTTTATAACCCTATGCCATGACACGTATTGAAGATTATAGAAGGAATTTCCCACCTTTATAACCCTACGATCCCAAGACCATAGAGTGAGATTTTCCCCCTATATCATCAACACCATAATGCAACATGCATGACATGAAAAATTGTCGGGAATCCCTCGGAAGAGCCAATCTAAGTTACCGGTAAATAACCCCATATAATTCGAACCATGACTAACTACGTGGGATCAAACCACCCCTAGGCCCTACGGTACCGGCTCGCCGTACCCGAGAAATTTACCGTAACCTCGAAAGACTTTCCAACATAGCTTTATCTTTTTTTAAAAAAAATTCATGACACTTAATGCACCCACCCATGCACCCTTTCTACTTACCTTTCTCTCATCCTCACACCCAATGATTCACATAAGCAAGCAAGAGCACATAGGAGCACATAGAAAATACACATAAAGTTTCACAAAATCATTTAGTCATAAAAACATAGAAATAACCGAAATCTTAACATACAAAAACAATCTAACATCAAAGTTCACTAGATCTAGCATTTTTACAAGAATAAAATTCAAGACTTCCATCTTTACATTTATTCAAGAAAATACACTAGATCTTCACATGCAAGAGTATTTTAAATCAAATTAGCACAAATTCTTAGTTCTTAACCATTTTTCATAGAAAACACTAGATCTTAACATGCAAGACTTTAGATCAACCATCAATCTCTAGATCTTAACATGCAAGACCTTGGATCGACAATCAATCACCAACCTTAACATGCAAGGCCTTAAAACAACAATCAACACAAGATCAACACATGCAAAACACAAAGTAAACCACATAAGCAATTTCAAGCATTTTACCTCAAAAATTCGAAGTTCCTTAGTTAAGTCAAAAATTCATTTTCTTTTCACAAATCAACAATCAAACACTAGATTAACACATGCAAGGCACTAATTAAACCAAATAAGCTATTTAAAACATTTTTCCCCAAATTTTCGAAACTTTCATGGCTAGGCCAAAATTTCATTTTCTTTCCAAAATTCAACAATCAAACACTAGATCAACACATGCAAGGCACTAATTAAGCCAAATAAGCCATTTAAAACATTTTTCCCCAAATTTTCGAAAAATCATAGAATTTCAAGAACAAGGTTATCTTTTCAAAACACTAACATGCAATTATCATCTAAACCATATAATCAAATAATATGCAAGAATCAACAAATAAATCATATAAAAATACATAAAAACCGAAAATACTAGTGGTGTTGTAGGTTTGAGCAAGAATTCAAGAATTCTCACCTATACTCTTTAGGGGAAGGATTTGTTAGCTCTTTTCTCTCTAATACAAGAAGAGATTAAGAGTTAGATTACAAACCAATATGAAGAAGGAAGAGGAAATTTTCGAATAAAAGAGGAGATGAAGCTCTTACATTCAAATTCAAGAATCTCTTGAAGAAAATATTTTGAGCTTCTTCTACTACTAATTTCGAAAATGGAAGAAGAAAGAAGAGAAGAGAGATTTCTTAGGATTGTAGTGGGGAGATGAGAAAACACTTGGTAATGGGTTCTATTTATAGAATGGAGAGGCTTGCAACCTTAATGGGTAAGTATTGAGGAGGGGCTTCTTGGCAATTAAATCTTTAGGTGGGTTGGGGGTGATTTTGCAATTTTCGAAAATGGGAGTGGTGGTGGTTCTTGGGTGGTTCAAGCTTGAGAAAATGGTGGCTATGGTGGTGGTGGTGTGGCTGCCGAAATGAAGAGGAAGGAGGGAGAAGAAGAAAGACCTTTTGTCTTATTAAAGTGGAGTGAAAAGCATGCCTAGTCTATAAAGTAGGGAACTAGGCTTGGGTATTTCTTTCTATGCTCAAAGTACAACCACACTAATGCATGTTTTTCTACCAATTAATATGCAAAATTTAAAAATCATGTGTGTGTGTGTGTGAGGTGTCCGAAAATTCAAGAAATGTGGGGAGGATTTTCAAATTTTCGACATTAATTAAAAATCCTAAAATGCATGATAAAAAAATTTATTTTCTAAAATTTTGTGCATGCATAAATATGATGAAATGCTCATTTAAATTACATGCAAGAATAAAATCCTAGTTTATGAAAAATAATTTATTTCGACATACTATTTCGAAATATTTCCTAAGCACATAATTCACATAATCACATAATTCACATAATCATCACATAATTACCTAATTCACGTAAATACTAATCATGCAAGAATTATTATAAATTCTAATTTCACAAATATGCACATAAAGGTGGTAAAAATTATTTTACCGAAATTGCGGGGTTTTACAATCTCCCCCCCTTAAAAAAATTTTGTCCCCAAAATTTGTACCTTTTTCAATTAGTTCCGGATAACAACTCACAATCTCATCCTCAAGTTCCCACGTTGACTCATCCGGAGAATGGTTTTTCCAAAGGATTTTGGCTAGGCCAATTTCTTTGTTTCGGAGTTTCTTAACTTTTCGGTCTAATATTTGGGAGGGTTCTTCGGTAAAGGATAGGTTCGGGCATAAATCGAGGGGTTCGGTTTCAAGGATGTGGTTAGGGTTGGGAATATATTTTCGGAGCATGGAGACGTGAAAGACATTGTGGATTTTGGATAGTTGAGGCGGTAGGGCGAGGCGATAGGCTTGGCCACCAACTCGGTCGAGTATTTCGAAGGGTCCAATGAATCGAGGGCTTAACTTTCCTCGTTTTCCGAATCGCATGATTCCTTTGAGCGGAGCGATTTTCAAGAATACGTGATCACCGGCTTGGAATTCCAACTCTCGTCTCCTTTTATTCGCGTACTTTTGTTGGCGATCTTGGGCGGTTCTCATTTTCTCTCGGATATTCTTGATTATGTCGACGGTGTGTTGGACTAGCTCGGGTCCTAATAATCTTCGCTCTCCTACTTCGTCCCAATGGATTGGAGAACGGCATTTTCTTCCGTACAAGGCTTCGTAAGGTGCCATTCCGATCGAAGATTGGAAGCTATTGTTGTACGAGAATTCGATGAGCGGTAGACGGCTTTCCCAATTTCCACCAAAATCCATTATACATGCTCGAAGCATGTCTTCAAGGGTCTTGATTGTCCTTTCCGATTGTCCGTCGGTTTGGGGATGGTATGCCGTGCTAAAGGCTAGACGGGTTCCCATCGTTTCGTGCAATCTTTTCCAAAATTTGGAAGTGAATCGAGGATCTCGGTCGGAGATGATTGATATCGGAACGCCATGGAGTCGGACGATTTCTCCGATATAGAGTTCGGCCAACTTTTCGAGACTAAAAGTGGTCTTGACCGGTAAGAAGTGTGCGGACTTAGTTAGGCGATCGACTATCACCCATATTGAATTGGACCCTTTAAGAGTCTTCGGGAAACCTTGAACAAAGTCCATCGTTACTCTTTCCCATTTCCCTTGGTCAAAATTGGATTCCAACAACGATCATGAAAATACCCGCTACAGTTCGAGGACACGAATGCGCATCAAGAAATGTGCACAAAAACACTCGCTACAAAAGATACGCACATAAGTAAAAGTACAAAATCATGCACAAAAATACTCACGCAAAACTGCATTCGCAAAAAGGATCATGAAAACACAAACTACAAGCCTAGGACATTAATACAAATCAACAAACATGCACAAACACACTCGCTCAAATGGACATGCACATGCATACATGTAAAAAAACATGCGCAAAAGTGCATTCGCAACAACGTTCTTAAAAACACGAAGTACAACACTAGGACTTTAATGCGCATAGCCAAACAACAGCAAAAACACAAGATACAAAAGATACAGTGGAGTGTAGAAATAACACTCAACGTTTACGTTTACGTGGATTTTTTGATGGATTAATTTATATTTCTGTTATAATTGGTGGATTTATTATTCTATAGGTACAAATTGATAATTAGGTGTCCATGTAGCAAAAATGATCAAAGAGTAAGAAAAGAGTTGCAATTAGGAAAATAAAATCAAAATAGAAGAGAGGATCCCTCAACATCTTCGGTAGTGTCCACGAAGTCGAGCATAACTTTCTCATCCGGACTCCAAATAGACTTGTTCCGGCGGCATAAGAAAGCTATTTCAGCTGGCTACAATTCCTGTCTAATGTCAAATTTCCAAATTCGGACTCGAACATGGTCAAAATTGGATTCCAACAGCGATCATGAAAATACCCGCTACAGTTCGAGGACTCGAATGCGCATCAAGAAACGTGCACAAAAACACTCGCTACAAAAGATACGCACATAAGTAAAAGTACAAAATCATGCACAAAATTACTCACGCAAAACTGCATTCGCAAAGAGGATCATGAAAACACAAACTACAATCCTAGGACATTAATACAAATCAACAAACATGCACAAACACACTCGCTCAAATGGACATGCACAAGCATACATGTAAAAAAACATGCGCAAAAGTGCATTCGCAACAACGTTCTTAAAAACACGAAGTACAACACTAGGACTTTAATGCGCATAGCCAAACAACAGCAAAAACACAAGATACAAAAGACACAGTGGAGTGTAGAAATAACACTCAACGTTTACGTTTACGTGGATTTTTTGATGGATTAATTTGTATTTCTGTTTCAATTGGTGGATTTAGTCTTCTATAGGTACAAATTGATAATTAGGTGTCCATGAAGCAAAAATGATCAAAGAGTAAGAAAAGAGTTGCAATTAGGAAAATAAAATCAAAATAGAAGAGAGGATCCCTCAACATCTTCGGTAGTGTCCACAAAGTCGAGCATAACTTTCTCATCCGGACTCCAAATCGACTGGTTTCGGCAGCATTAGAAAGCTATTTCAGCTGGCTACAATTCCTGTCTAATGTCAAATTTCCAAATTCGAACTTGAACATGGTCAAAATTGGATTCCAACAGCGATCATGAAAATACCCGCTACAGTTCGAGGACACGAATGCGCATCAAGAAACGTGCACAAAAACACTCGCTACAAAAGATACGCACAAAAGTAAAAGTACAAAATCATGCACAAAATTACTCACGCAAAACTGCATTCACAAAAAGGATCATGAAAACACAAACTACAACCCGAGGACATTAATACAAATCAACAAACATGCACAAGCACACTCGCTCAAATGGACATGCACAAGCATACATGTAAAAAAACATGCGCAAAAGTGCATTCGCAACAACGTTCTTAAAAACACGAAGTACAACACTAGGACTTTAATGCGCATAACCAAACAACAGCAAAAACACAAGATACAAAAGATACAGTGGAGTGTAGAAATAACACTCAACGTTTACGTTTACGTGGATTTTTTGATGGATTAATTTAGATTTCTGTTATAATTGGTGGATTTATTATTCTATAGGTACAAATTGATAATTAGGTGTCCATGAAGCAAAAATGATCAAAGAGTAAGAAAAGAGTTGCAATTAGGAAAATAAAATCAAAATAGAAGAGAGGATCCCTTAACATCTTCGGTAGTGTCCACGAAGTCGAGCATAACTTTCTCATCCGGACTCCAAATAGACTGGTTCCGGCGGCATTAGAAAGCTATTTCAGCTGGCTACAATTCCTGTCTAATGTCAAATTTCCAAATTCGAACTCGAACATGGTCAAAATTGGATTCCAACAGCGATCATGAAAATACCCGCTACAGTTCGAGGACACGAATGCGCATCAAGAAACGTGCACAAAAACACTCGCTACAAAAGATACGCACATAAGTAAAAGTACAAAATCATGCACAAAATTACTCACGCAAAACTGCATTCGCAAAGAGGATCATGAAAACACAAACTACAATCCTAGGACATTAATACAAATCAACAAACATGCACAAACACACTCGCTCAAATGGACATGCACAAGCATACATGTAAAAAAACATGCGCAAAAGTGCATTCGCAACAACGTTCTTAAAAACACGAAGTACAACACTAGGACTTTAATGCGCATAGCCAAACAACAGCAAAAACACAAGATACAAAAGATACAGTGGAGTGTAGAAATAACACTCAACGTTTACGTTTACGTGGATTTTTTGATAGATTAATTTGTATTTCTGTTTTAATTGGTGGATTTATTATTCTATAGGTACAAATTGATAATGAGGTGTCCATGAAGCAAAAATGATCAAAGAGTAAGAAAAGAGTTGCAATTAGGAAAATAAAATCAAAATAGAAGAGAGGATCCCTCAACATCTTCGGTAGCGTCCACGAAGTCGAGCATAACTTTCTCATCCGGACTCCAAATCGACTGGTTCCAGCGGCATAAGAAAGCTATTTCAGCTGGCTACAATTTCAGTCTAATGTCAAATTTCCAAATTCGGACTCGAACATGGTCAAAATTGGATTCCAACAGCGATCATGAAAATACCCGCTACAGTTCGAGGACACGAATGCGCATCAAGAAACGTGCACAAAAACACTCGCTACAAAAGATACGCACATAAGTAAAAGTACAAAATCATGCACAAAATTACTCACGCAAAACAGCATTCGCAAAAAGGATCAAGAAAACACAAACTACAAGCCTAGGACATTAATACAAATCAACAAACATGCACAAACACACTCGCTCAAATGGACATGCACATGCATACATGTAAAAAAACATGCGCAAAAGTGCATTCGCAACAACGTTCTTAAAAACACGAAGTACAACACTAGGACTTTAATGCGCATAACCAAACAACAGCAAAAACACAAGATACAAAAGATACAGTGGAGTGTAGAAATAACACTCAACGTTTACGTTTACGTGGATTTTTTGATGGATTAATATATATTTCTGTTATAATTGGTGGATTTATTATTCTATAGGTACAAATTGATAATTAGGTGTCCATGAAGCAAAAATGATCAAAGAGTAAGAAAAGAGTTGCAATTAGGAAAATAAAATCAAAATAGAAGAGAGGATCCCTCAACATCTTCAGTAGTGTCCACGAAGTCGAGCATAACTTTCTCATCCGGACTCCAAATAGACTGGTTCCGGCGGCATTAAGAAGCTATTTCAGCTGGCTACAATTCCTGTCTAATGTCAAATTTCCAAATTCGGACTCGAACATGGTCAAAATTGGATTCCAACAGCGATCATGAAAATACCCGCTACAGTTCGAGGACACGAATGCGCATCAAGAAACGTGCACAAAAACACTCGTTACAAAAGATACGCACATAAGTAAAAAAACAAAATCATGCACAAAATTACTCACGCAAAACTACATTCGCAAAGAGGATCATGAAAACACAAACTACAAGCCTAGGACATTAATACAAATCAACAAACATGCACAAACACACTCGCTCAAATGGACATGCACATGCATACATGTAAAAAAACATGCGCAAAAGTGCATTCGCAACAACGTTCTTAAAAACACGAAGTACAACACTAGGACTTTAATGCGCATAACCAAACAACAGCAAAAACACAAGATACAAAACATACAGTGGAGTGTAGAAATAACACTCAACGTTTACGTTTACGTGGATTTTTTGATGGATTAATTTATATTTCTGTTATAATTGGTGGATTTATTATTCTATAGGTACAAATTGATAATTAGGTGTCCATGAAGCAAAAATGATCAAAGAGTAAGAAAAGAGTTGCAATTAGGAAAATAAAATCAAAATAGAAGAGAGGATCCCTCAACATCTTCAGTAGTGTCCACGAAGTCGAGCATAACTTTCTCATCCGGACTCCAAATAGACTGGTTCCGGCGGCATCAAGAAGCTGTTTCAGCTGGCTACAATTCCTGTCTAATGTCAAATTTCCAAATTCGGACTCGAACATGGTCAAAATTGGATTCCAACAGCGATCATGAAAATACCCGCTACAGTTCGAGGACACGAATGCGCATCAAGAAACGTGCACAAAAACACTCGTTAAAAAAGATACGCACATAAGTAAAAGAACAAAATCATGCACAAAATTACTCACGCAAAACTGCATTCACAAAGAGGATCATGAAAACACAAACTACAATCCTAGGACATTAATACAAATCAACAAACATGCACAAACACACTCGCTCAAATGGACATGCACAAGCATACATGTAAAAAAACATGCACAAAAGTGCATTCGCAACAACGTTCTTAAAAACACGAAGTACAACACTAGGACTTTAATGCGCATAGCCAAACAACAGCAAAAACACAAGATACAAAAGATACAGTGGAGTGTAGAAATAACACTCAACGTTTACGTTTACGTGGATTTTTTGATGGATTAATTTGTATTTCTGTTTCAATTGGTGGATTTAGTCTTCTATAGGTACAAATTGATAATTAGGTGTCCATGAAGCAAAAATGATCAAAGAGTAAGAAAAGAGTTGCAATTAGGAAAATAAAATCAAAATAGAATAGAGGATCCCTCAACATCTTCGGTAGTGTCCACAAAGTCGAGCATAACTTTCTCATCCGGAATCCAAATCGACTGGTTTCGGCAGCATTAGAAAGCTATTTCAGCTGGCTACAATTCCTGTCTAATGTAAAATTTCCAAATTACGACTCGAACATGGTCAAAATTGGATTCCAACAGCGATCATGAAAATACCCGCTACAGTTCGAGGACACGAATGCGCATCAAGAAACGTGCACAAAAACACTCGCTACAAAAGATACGCACATAAGTAAAAGTACAAAATCATGCACAAAATTACTCACGCAAAACTGCATTCGCAAAAAGGATCATGAAAACACAAACTACAAGCCTAGGACATTAATACAAATCAACAAACATGCACAAACACACTCGCTCAAATGGACATGCACATGCATACATGTAAAAAAACATGCGCAAAAGTGCATTCGCAACAACGTTCTTAAAAACACGAAGTACAACACTAGGACTTTAATGCGCATAACCAAACAACAGCAAAAACACAAGATACAAAAGATATAGTGGAGTGTAGAAATAACACTCAACGTTTACGTTTACGTGGATTTTTTGATGGATTAATTTATATTTCTGTTATAATTGGTGGATTTATTATTCTATAGGTACAAATTGATAATTAGGTGTCCATGAAGCAAAAATGATCAAAGAGTAAGAAAAGAGTTGCAATTAGGAAAATAAAATCAAAATAGAAGAGAGGATCCCTCAACATATTCGGTAGTGTCCACGAAGTCGAGCATAAATTTCTCATCCGGACTCCAAATAGACTGGTTCCGACAGCATTGGAAAGCTATTTCAGCTGGCTACAATTCCTGTCTAATGTCAAATTTCCAAATTCGGACTCGAACATGGTCAAAATTGGATTCCAACAGCGATCATGAAAATACCCGCTACAGTTCGAGGACACGAATGCGCATCAAGAAACGTGCACAGAAACACTCGCTACAAAAAATACGCACATAAGTAAAAGTACAAAATCATGCACAAAATTACTCACGCAAAACTGCATTCGCAAAAAGGATCATGAAAACACAAACTACAAGCCTAGGACATTAATACAAATCAACAAACATGCACAAACACACTCGCTCAAATGGACATGCACAAGTATACATGTAAAAAAACATGCGCAAAAGTGCATTCGCAACAACGTTCTTAAAAACAGGAAGTACAACACTAGGACTTTAATGCGCATAACCAAACAACAGCAAAAACACAAGATACAAAAGATACAGTGGAGTGTAGAAATAACACTCAACGTTTACGTTTACGTGGATTTTTTGATAGATTAATTTGTATTTCTGTTTTAATTGGTGGATTTATTATTCTATAGGTACAAATTGATAATGAGGTGTCCATGAAGCAAAAATGATCAAAGAGTAAGAAAAGAGTTGCAATTAGGAAAATAAAATCAAAATAGAAGAGAGGATCCCTCAACATCTTCGGTAGCGTCCACGAAGTCGAGCATAACTTTCTCATCCGGACTCCAAATCGACTGGTTCCAGCGGCATAAGAAAGCTATTTCAGCTGGCTACAATTTCAGTCTAATGTCAAATTTCCAAATTCGGACTCGAACATGGTCAAAATTGGATTCCAACAGCGATCATGAAAATACCCGCTACAGTTCGAGGACACGAATGCGCATCAAGAAACGTGCACAAAAACACTCGCTACAAAAGATACGCACATAAGTAAAAGTACAAAATCATGCATAAAATTACTCACGCAACACTGCATTCGCAAAGAGGATCATGTAAACACAAACTACAATCCTAGGACATTAATACAAATCAAAAACATGCACAAACACACTAGCTCAAATGGACATGCACAAGCGTACATGTAAAAAAACATGCGCAAAAGTGCATTTGCAACAACGTTCTTAAAAACACAAAGTACAACACTAGGACTTTAATGCGCATAACCAAACAACAACAAAAACACAAGATACAAAAGATACAGTGGAGTGTAGAAATAACACTCAACGTTTACGTTTAGGTGGATTTTTTGATGGATTAATTTATATTTCTGTTACAAATGGG